>NW_008683106.1:0-38731 GCF_000695815.1 Acanthisitta chloris
GGCACCTCCGCGGCGAGGAGCGCCTGGCGGGGCTCGGGCACTGAGGCGGAGCCGTGCTGGGCTCTGCCGAGGCAAGTCTCCTGCAGGCTCGAAGGTGATTGTGGTCTGTACTCGTGTACTCTCTCGAAGCCTGGGGACGTTCGGTGCTGTTGTGTTGCAAATGAGTTGCGGGAGAGTGCGGTGAATTACTGGGAACGTAGTTCAACACCGTTTAGAATTTAGAATCGTGTTTTTCTTGGGCTTTTAGATGGAAATGTATCCTTATCAGCTAAGTTTAAAGAAGCAGTACTTAAAACTAAGTCTGGAACTGTTTTAATTCTTTGAATACTGCAGATTTAAGAGTTCTGATGCTCTTCCAGTCTATGTTGCTACCATATATGCTATGCAGCAGAGTTTCTTTTAACACTGTTCATTCTTTGGGATATGTAAGTAGTTACTTCCTGCAGGTGACATCACTTCAGCAGGGTTGGATATACCTTTTTCTGTTCATGGGATACTGTTGATTTACTGTCTTAGGCCACTCATAGCTCTGCCTGGCCTGTGTATTTTTCTTGCCCTGGGTAGCACAGCCATGACCTCCACCTTGGAAAATGCTGCAGCAAAACTCAGACTCTTGGCCTGTGTTATGTAAACATGTGAATTTCTTTTCACCTGTATTACCCAGGGACTCTTGACAGACCAAGAGTGTTTTTTGTGTACCTGCTTTTGTACCTTCTTCCCCAATCCACTGGGACTGCTCTTCCTGAAGCCTTGCATTTGTTACTCTTGCTTGCTTTGTCAAGCCCTTTCTACCAAGCCACCTGGTACAGCTTTCCTATCTGAGCTCAGCAGCTGCTGGTTCCTTCTCTTGCAGACCTAGCTGGAAAAGGCACTGTGTTTTTTAGATAGTAAATAATGATCATCTTTGATATATAGTTTTAAATGTATTTATTAAATGGAAAAGTCACTTATCCTTTCCCATAAAATGTTCACTCAAAATGAACCACATGGGAACACAGTCTTCATTTAGCCCCTCAGATTTTGCAAGGAAGGGTGTGCACTCATGCAAATCCAATAAAAGCTCTTGGTCTTTATGTGCCTGGTAGCAATTGTCATAGCAGTAAAGGTGAATGTGTGGGACTGGGATTGATGTAACTACTTAACCAGCATGTAAAATTGCTGCTTTCTGCTGCATACTTCTGTGGGACTTAGTAGTGCTCTTGCCTGTAATATTCTTGACAAAAGTATTCCCTTGTTGTACCTCTCTGCCTGGAAATAGGATGGGATGTTGCTTATTACAAACACAGACCTCAAACCATCCAAGAAAAAAGAGTGCAGTGGAACAAGTGTCACAGTGTTTCAAATCACACTTGTGAAAGCAGGATGTGGTAGCTGTTCTTCTCTTCAGGAAATTTGGAGTTATTGAAATGGTTGCTTGCAACCTTGTAAAACAGCTCTACAAGCTCCTCAGGTATTCAACTTTGAGCCAAACAACAAGAGAGCAAGAATTCCCTTTCCAACGCAAAGAATGAAGTTGTGGGTTGCACTTAGGCTGAAGTAAGACTAATTGAAGTAAGACTGGATGACCCACTGTGGTCCCTTCCGTTCTGTAATTATAACTGGCAAAACCAAGTAGACAAATAATTGAGTGGCTGTGTAAATGTATGTTAGGGTTTTTCTAGCAAGAGAACTTTAGATACCTAAGTATATCTGTTAGAGGTTTTTTTCCCCCTAGAGAACTGTCCTGTAGAGTCTCCAGCTCAATTAGTATGATCTCTTCAGTCCAAAGGGCTTTAACAAGGAATTATACAAACGTTTTTCTTGATGTGCTGCATGGAGTTGTTGAGTGGGTTTATCTTCTTTATTCCCTAAATTTCCATATGAGGCAGGTAGATCTGCAGGCAGATCAAACAAGTGCACCACTCAGGACTGGCAACAAGAAGTCTTTGCTTTTTTGAGTTGATGGTTTTTTGAGGTTTTTTTGGTGTCTTGATAATGAGGCTTACTAACCCTGTTGAATAGGAGTATCTGGTCGAGATATCTGTAGAAATATCTATTTATGTTTGTATGTATGTAGATAAATGTCAATATTAGAAAACATCCAGATTTCTGAGAATATTGTTACCCACTAAAACGATGGACAAGTTTTGAGGAAGTAGATGAGAAAATATCACATGCAGTCTCTTAAGTAAAAAGGCATTTATTTAGACCCTTCCAGTTGTTCTGTGCTCACCTTTATGTTGAGCTGTACTGGTAGAGCTTTCTTTCCTTCAAAATTCACAAAAGAATATTTTTCAGTCAGTGTTAGAAATAATGCAGTGTAGGGTGTCTGGCTTAAAAGAATGGAGCCTGTAAGAGCTGATTATGTCAATCTCTTCAGGAGAACAATGAACTGGATGTTATTGTAGTAAATATCCATCATATGAATCCTGTTCTGTAGTTTGTCTTTAAAATGTGTGAAGATTTTAGAGTTGTATTGGAAATTCACGGAATTGCAAGTTGATATTCTCAGAAAATCTGACTTGAAGACATTTCTTAGCATTCAGAGTTGGAGAAGAGTTTGGCCTTGGAAAGCTTTTTGGGAAATGTTTGAAAAAGACCAAACTGGAACCAGAAAAGAACATTGAGTGTAAGCAGAGGGCAGCTGGATGCTCTTGTGTGCTTTAAAGAACTTGAGACATTTTTATAGCGCTGTGTGGGTGGTTAGGAAGGTTTGTGTATACTTCCCACTAATGTTCATGGGCAAGAATACATTTTGGCTGTCTCTTATAGTACATATCCTGAATAAGAATGCAGCAGGTTATGTATAATCCTGAAAGACAAAGTATTGTTAAAAGTATGCCATATTATTATATTCATTGTTGCACCTTAATACCCTTTTGATTTCTTCTGCTTTCTTTACCTCTTAAATTTCCAAAACCAAAAGATACCTGTTTAATAGGTATTGCTATTTCCATGATCCTGCCTGAAATGAATGTAGGAATAGTATCTTGAACATGCTTATTTCCTTAAAAATTCTCAGATACCTTTGTGGAGTCTGCTGGGTTTTGTGAGATGATGTTGAGAAACACTAGAAGAGGAAGGAGGAAAGTGAAATATTTGTTCCAAGTAAAATTGGTTTATTCTGTTTCATGTATAGTTGTAGAATTTTGATATATTTGGTCCTTCAATAGAACCGAGAAAACCCAAAACAGTGAACACTGTTGGAGTTTGTCACTGAAAGTTTTTGGAATGTAGTACACTTTTTATGGAGAGCGAAAAGGAGTCAATTGAAAGGCTCAGAAAAGGGGGTGAGTTTAGGGCAGAAACAGATACAGAAAGTTCAGATGAAGATGCCAGTAAATGATGCCAAGTGTAACCACACCTGTAACACTGGATGTGTGGTTCATTGAGAAGGAATTCCTTTGATTTTTGCATCTAGAACACTACTTCTTTATTTTTTTTCCCCTTTGCAATTATAAAGATAAGCTTTAAAATGACTAAACTATTCACTAAAATTAGGCCAGTTTGTAAAAGTGTGATGTATCTGCAGTGATTGTCTTGGCTGCGGCCAGTGCAGTACAAGCCCAGGCAGTAACCTCTTGGCACAAATTAAATATTAATCCCCTGCTGCAGTGCTTGAGTTGCAGCCAGCAAGAAGTCCTCCAAAGTCTCCAGGTTAATCACCTAGTTAAAGTTTGCTTTGGCCTCTGTCTGATTCCAACACCAAGTAACCTATTATTTCAGTACAGCACATTCTTAGAGAACTTCAAAGGGTTTGAAGTCTGTTCAGTTTTCTGATACAGTATTATATTATACCAAAGTTAGACTTTGTGCCACAGAATACATCTTTAGGTGAAGGGAAAAGAACACAACATGTTGGTCAGATTAGTCCTTTTTCAGCAGTAAACTAGTTTCATTGGGTTGGGAGACTCTTGCTACCCATGCAAGTCTTTCAATGTAGACCAATGAAAAGTCATGTAGAAGGAGCTGGAAGTCATGACTTTGAGTTTGTGTTATCCAAGGATGACTGATATGCACTGAACTGAAATCCACTCGGGATTGCTCAACTGTAATACTTTTATGGCATATTTGCTGTATTAAGGTAAAAATTAAACAAGCCGGTAAGAACTGAGGCCAGAAATGCTATCTGTGCTGGATAAAACTGCTGAAAACCATGGAAGGCTTATCTGAAACAGATGCCAGCAAATACATTTCAAGTAGATAGGCATTGTGTACTTTTAGCTTTCCTACCCAGTAACTGCTTTCTGTGTGGGAAAAGCAAAGTGGCAGTCACATATTAATTGGTAGTAGCAAGAAGTTAATTGATCTTAGAGCTCTTTTCTAAAGTATAAAAGCAGTGTTACTGCTCTGTGCAGCACAGTACTGAAGCGAACACTGGGACAGCTCTGTCTCGGAATATCTTTTTGTCTCGGTGATTCTTAGATGCATATTTCCTAATTTTTCTTTATCAACTTTTAAAATAAGGAAATAAAAAAGGTACGTTCCCCTGCAGATTATCTTGGTTTAATGTTAGTTTAGTTTTACCTTGACATGCATAGTCCCAACAGTGTCCATTTTAAATAGAAGCAAAGTCTCTCAGAACTATACATTTAAATTAAATATTAATTTGAATAACCAAGCAGTCTGTTACAACACCAACTAAGGATAAAAGCATTTAATTCTTTGACTGTTTTGGAGAAGAGCATTTGTGTTCATCTTATGAAGGATCTTCTGTTTTCTGTCTTTTGCCATTTTGAATTCTTGGCAAAATATTTGCTCAGTTCTCTTGAACTGACATGCTGATTTTTGAAAGTTATGTGTCCATATATGGGCTTTGTGTTTGCCTCTTAATTTCTACCTTAATATTTGCTTTCAAATTCACTTTGAAATTATTAAGTCTTCTGATATGCTGTCCATGGAGATGTTGGAAAGCTATTAGGAAGATACTAAGAATGTTAATAAGTCAAAGTTAGCATTGTTTTATCAGCAGAGTATATATTAGTAAACCCCTAGCACAAGTACTGATTGGCAAACCTCTAGTAGGTTGGGTATATCTTTGAAATAATACTTATACAGATGCAATTTACATACTGCAGATCCAGGTGAAGTTTTTCATTATGCCAGTTCATATTTCTGATTTTTGGCCTGATTAGCTGCAGGTTTTATACTGGGACGAAGGAATATAAAATCGTGGGTTTTTAGTCAAGTTATTTTGAAGGTATTATAAATGACTATTCATTTATATCCTATCTTTACAGGTAAACTAAACCATTTTAAGACGTCTTTGCTGTTGATGCTATTGCAGTAGTGAGGGAGCTGACACCACCCAACCTTGTACATCTTGTAGTCTTTAGACTTTTGAGGCTACCTCCTGCAGTATTTTTATGAGCAATCTAATTAAAAAGAGAAGGGAAAAGAAAATTCTTCTAAGTTTCATGTTGCAGCAACAAGTTATGTAAGACCAGTTTGAAACCATCTTTTTAAAACCTTTTAAGGAAGTAGCTTCTGTATTGCTGTGAAATGTAAAGATAACGACTTTTCCCTTCTTGCCCCCACCTTTGTCTTGCAGTTTCAAAGTTTTATTGCTGTTTGTTGTATTGATTTTACATGCTGTCTCTTGTAAGTATAAAAAAATTCCACTCCTGGAGACAGTTTGCAAAACAAAGTTTGCATACTTGAGAAATTAACTCAGAAGGCGCTTGGTTGATATTGTGTCTTTAAGAGGAGGTCTGTTTTATCATTTAAGGGTGTGCCTATTTGCTGTATTTGAAATTAGATGCCTACAAAATGTTGAAGCAGTGACTTCTCAACAGCTGAGTTATGTGAAAAGCTGCTGTGACTTTGATTTGCTTTGTGCTCAGGTGATCACCACCATAAAGAGTTACTATAGAAGGATCCTGGGGAGTTTTCTGTCTGAATCCTTCTGGCATGGATTGCTGTAATTAGAGTGAAGGAATTCCTGTGCTTCTTGGGCTGTTGGAAGATGCCCATTCAGAATTCCCAGGTAGCACGTGGTTGATGCTGGTCTCCGTGTGAGAAGGCCTGTTTTGCTGTCTACTCTGCAGCTGCCCATGAGTGTGGACAGTTGATCATTTCTTCTTTCTGCCTTCAGGGACTGTTTGTGTGGGTTATGTGCTTTTGGGTAAGAAGACTGAATTTTGTTCTAAATGAGGGTACTTCCAGTTAGGTTACGTGCAGTTATGTGGCCAGCTGATGTGTTCTGCAGTCAGCTAGGTAGTGGAACAATGGGCAAGAGAGGGTGGCAGCGCTGAGTGGGTGGCTCTGAGGGTTGGTGCAGCTTAGCTCAGATGGGTAAGCTTTTCAGATGCTTAATGGCCGGAAGGAGAACATGGAGACTGTAGCAGCAGAGCCCATCCAAGACGTATCAGTAGGAGTATTAATGCTTGTCTTCAGGACTATCGCAGAAGTAGTTGCTGATACGTATGCACCAGTGCAGATAATATAGTCATTAAGTGTCCTTAGAACAAGTGTACTGTAGACCCTGATGCAGTCTGCTGTGAATTATTTGACATGAGATGCATGGACATATTTTCTGGTTTATAACACTGAATTATACTCATGCTCAGGTTCTTTTCTTCTGTAGATGTGTCTTGAGCAGATCTGTGTCAGCTGAGGAATTTCTAGAAGATTGTATATTTGTAAAATAAATCAAACTAACCTGAATAAACTTTTGAAACAAGTAGGATTTAAGATACCTAAGGATGAAAATGGAAGTATGTCAATAACAAAAACAGTTCTAATAAAACAGCGTAACATGAAAAATAGAACTTATATTTGAAACTAAATCATGACTTCTGACAGCTGGTCTTCCAAATTACTTAAATTGAATTCTTTGGCTGTGGAAATATACATCATATTTATGTGCCTCATAGCTGTGTAGGTTGTATCAGAGAATTATACCACAGTGACTTCTGATACTGTGCTTTCTAATTTGGTTTTATTATTTGAACTAGAATATTATCAGGTCAATTCTTCAACTAGTATAAATTGTTGTAACTCAGTGAAATGCAGAGCTGTGGAATTTTTTCTGGCTTGATTTGTGATCCTTTATCATCTGTCACTTCAGGAATCTAGTCTGCACCAAATGCTCTTGGGAATCCTTGCTCTGCTGATAACCAGACATCTCTCATCTCCCAGAGTTTCTTTTTGTCAGCAAAATGAAGAATGGAAGCCACTTAAATAATGAAACTTCTTTAAATTATTCTGAAAAACTAAGGTCTGAGCCATAGAATTAATTTAAATTCAAAATGAAGCTTGGGGTGAGAGTTTTTGATAAAACACGTGTATGTGGCAGAGATGATGAACAAAGTCTGATAAAATGCACATAGTTAGAACAATTGACAGTTCATAGCTGACTCTGAGTAGCGATTTACGCTAACAAGACGTCTCTCATTGTCTGAATTAACTGTGGTACAGATAAATTTTAGAATCTTGCAATTTTGCAGACAATTTGCTATAATTAGGGTTTATTTTCAAGTATTTACTGAGGCATGGGAAAGAGAAGTGTTTTGGTCGAAACAGAAAACTTTAAGATCCAAAGCTTTGCATTCCATATTTTTCTTATTTTAGAAGTGACCTTAATCTTTTTGCTCTACAAACAGATCCTAATTATATCTGGAAAGCAATCAAATCTTACATAGTGTCTTCTACTAGAAAAAAATCAGCTGTAAATGCTGATTTTAGAAACAGTCTGCTAAATATAATGTACTGTAACATACCTGCAAGCTGGATGGCCTGCTCTCAGTATTTAATATTATCATGGGTGGAATATGTTTACAGCTTATGGATGAAAAAGGTATTTTGACATGCTTACAATTTGTGGCACACAGTTGTGTTTTGGCCATCATAGCTACTGGTAGAGTGTGTGAGGGGACATACGTCAGGGATTGGCCTCTGCCTTTATTCCTTAGGTGCATCTACCAACTCAATCTGAAGGCTGAAAGTGACATCCCTGTGATAATCAGCTGTATGGGCTTATGAGTTTCCTCTCTACTCCAAGGGGACAGACATGGAAGAAGCCCCAAGAAAAGTGTTGGGCAGTGGAGGCTCTTGATTTGGATGGAAGGACACAATTAGAGATGGCTGAGATTTGGGGGGGTTTGTTGCTCTTTTGAGCATGTTGAGAATTACTGCTTTTGTATAATTTGGTAAGAGGTAGAAAACCATTTACCTACTCTTGTTTATGCCTAGGAAGGAGAATTGCTTCCATTTCAGAATTTATAAAGCAAAACAGAGTGCTGGATCATACCACACAAAGTTTTAGTTTTGTACCCAGTTGTTCAGTTCCTCTGTGAGTTTACCTTTTTGTAAGACAAAGCTGTCATTGTCTACAGAAATGATAAATTGACATGTGGATGCCTGGCATGTTGATCTTTCTTAAGCCTTGTGATTTAGCTGTTTAAATTTGCAGGAAGAGCTTCACATGGAAGAGCTTCCTTAAACCTTTGTGGGGGCTGATGACTTTGAGAGGCTTGCTTTTTGCTGAGAAATATGTGAATTACAAGTGCTTAAGAAAATGAGTAAAATCTACCCTTGCCTCATTCTATGGAAAGACATGTATCTTGATGTGGCTAGAGGAAGGGGAAAGGCTATACAAACTCCTTTCATGCAAATTAAATCACTATTTCTATGACGCTTCGTGTAAATTTAGGGATAACGTTTTTGGTCATCAGTGCACAGTTGAATGCTATTATTATTGACTGAAGCCTTTTTTGTAGTATGCCACTAATGAAGGTTGTGCACGGTGTCAAATAAACCATTTAACCATGAATTGCTCGTTTGGAAAGATAGTGTCACCACAGCAAAAATGTGCCCCACTGGGCCTCCCTTTCTCAAATCTGTTAGGTCCTGTACTGGCCAGTGGTGAGCAGTTTATTTTTGGCTTTTTTTCTGGGTTGGTGTTGGTTTTTTTCCCCCCTTGTAGAAACTAAGTAATCTTTCCAAGTTTATTAAAAGTTGAATGCTCAGAAAAAAATTGACTTGGCTTATTTAGTCAGGACTGTGCACTGACACTGAATTCTCAGTGGTACGTGTATGAATTATGTATATGAAAAGGGCACTTAAGTGCAAGACTGACTCACAAAGGTATTTAACACCTGTGCCCCACAGACTGCAGTGGGAACTGGGTATCTACATACTCTGCCAGATGCAGACACATTAGATGCCCACATCTGGAGCTAACTATTCACTGCAACATAACTGTATTAAGACAGTACTCTGGGCTGATGAGGAGTTTGTGTGACAAATTCTCTGAGTTTTAAAACATCCTTGCTCTTTTTTTTGTCAGCTCAGCTTGGAAGCATGGAAGAATTTCCTTGATGTGGCCTTGTGGAGTAGATGTCTGTGTTTATGAGGGAGGGCTGATGGATATGTGCTGGCAGGACATTTGGTGAACCTCAGTGCTTTCTATCCCACCCACACGCTCCAGTTGCTTGCCATCCTAATTTTGTCCACAAACAACAGGAACAAAGTAAGTTGCTTGTGAGATCAGTGAGGTGGAACTTGTCAAGAACTGCTTCTTGTAGTTCCAGAGCACTAGTCCAGGCTGTAGTGCAGCTGTAACGACACATCTGGTGCCTGTCCTTGTAACTTGCCCAGCCATTAGCACAATGACAGCTAGAAATGGGGGCTTTGCCATCCATAAAATCCCAGTGTGGTGAAAGTGTATAGTACAAGAAACGTTCTGAATAATCCTGGAGAATAATTTGACCCTCAAACACACTGTTTTCATGTTTGGTTTGAAACATGCTTTTCCACAAAGTGTGTAATGCTGATGAAATCAAAATAGTGGCTAATAGGTTATAACCCAAAGTTAATACGCCCTAGTAAATGTTATTTGCAGTTTTGTTAGGTTCTTTTCTTTGTTCCTATGTTCATTGTTTCTTGCTCCCTGATTTGTTTCATTGTGTTTCCCAGATGACTGAGCCATTATTATAAACAAATACTCGTGTAGATAAACTAATGAGTAGCCTGTAGCGGTGTCCACACACAGTACATGCCTGGCTGGGTACAGCAGGGTAGCTTGAAGATAATCATTTAACAGGTAGTTGTTTTCCAAATACTGTAGGTTCAATGTTGAAAAAAAATTGGGACACAGAGGCTTTTGTATTTCTGTGGTTAAAAGATCAGCAGTATTTTTCTTATATTATTTGTTTACATTCAAGGGTTTTTTGTTGTATAAATGACAAAATTCAATAAATGTCCATTTTATTATGGTGCAGCCTTAACTTGGGAGGAAAAAATCCAGACAGAAATAAAGCCATTAAGATCAGCTTTTCCTGAAATGAAGTAGACTTCTCTCTGAGATGGCTGATACCTGAATACCTTTCAAAATGGATTTGTGGTGCAGTACACGGTGATTAGACAACAGCTAGAAAGTCAGCCACGGTAGAATCACTTGCTTTACTTGCTGGGGCAACACAACAGTTTTGTTGATGTATCAAGCATGTAAAAACAAATAGACAGACTAATCCACTCTTAAAAACCAATCCCCTATTTTTGCCAGCCTCCCAGTTTCATTGTGCAACTTGTGTAATAGATTGTAACTTGAATACATATTAAGTTTGTGTGCTTATTGACTTAATAATTTGGTAATGCTGCTGATGCAAGATTGAGTAAAGAAATAGCAAGTAAATAGCTGTGTTAAGCTGAAAGAGGGATTCAGAATTTGAGTAGAAGGGACTGCAACACTACCAGCCAAACGCGCTGTGGAAAAATGAAAATTAGATTAACACAACATAATTAAGACTAAAAAGGGACAACAGAACCCATCTAACTGAAACATCAGAACTCTGAAAACATTCTAAAGCAATCTAAAATGTATCTACAGCAGTCATTCATTGCTTTAGATACCAATGTTCCAGAAAGCACTCTGGGATTTCAAGAGATTTAGGACTGAGTATGAAGGAATGAGATGACACCCATGTCCATTTCTGGCTTGTTCTTAGCAGCCAGGGGAGTGCTTGTAAATATGGGCATAGTGAAATTTATTCAAAAAAAGCTCATTGTCATCAGCTTACCACATTAGACCTTACTCTGCCTTTTCCTTTTGGCTAAGAAATAAGGAAATTTGGACCAGATGCAATGCATGATAGATCCGGCCATCAATACTAGAGGATAACGTTGAAAAAAAAATAAGATACTGGACAAAGAAAATAAGTTCCAATGTCAGAATGAAGATTTTGCTGTCTGTAAGCCATGCAAATGAGACAGTGGGTTCAGGGTCAGTCCTGGTCCCATTCAGCCCTTGGAAACCACATACTCTGTATTAAACTCTGTAGGTTTAAAGCTGCCATCTAAAATATGTATTGATTAAACAATTTAGAAAAGCACAGCTACTTCCTGGAGGGTCTGAGATGATAGAACATTAAGCAATCTTGTGCAAAAAGAGCTGCAGCACTGAGCAAGAATCCCCTGGTCTGTTGTACCATAAATAGTCACCTCAAGGCAGACCAAATGTGGTGGGAAAAGGAGATATATATATGTGTTCCTGACTCCAGAGATTAATGAGCCAGAGAGGAGAATGTCGCTCCTGCTGCTGTGCCCCAGGCTGGGCGGGCCTGCTGTGAGGCTCTTGTGTTTTAAGGAGTGGCAGAGAGGTGGGGATTGATTGATTTTGCAGAAAAAGAGAAAACTTGCCAAAGTGATGAAGTAAACTGCTCTATGTCCTTTTCCTTCTCTGTCTTTCTGATGGTGTTTTTCTTTACCTGCTGTGGTCTTGCTTTACTGTTAGTGTTAAGAATTTGCACCTTTTGGAACTGACATAAAGTTAGTACATTAATGACCATAAACAGCCTACAACAGCTATTCTTTATTGCAGTTATATTCTTGCTCATTTTATGTTCTTCAGGCCTTAAGAAACTTGTGTTTTCAGTTACTGGAGAATATATGAGATACATGTTCTCTCTGGCAGCTTGGAAAGCTTGTGTGCTGTGGGATGTATATGAGAAAATAATCGTGTTGAGAGCTGTACATATCTTACAGATACAGGCTTTGTTGATACCATTCCTGGACAGTGGTGCTTTGGTGAAATACATGAATTATCTACCTTTCAGAGGAGTTGTTTCTGGAGTGAGGGCTGAGAGAGTGGGTGGGTGGTATCCAGAATTGTGCTTCTAGCCAGACGGAGCCTCTCCCCCTCTTTGTCAGAATAAGGCCCAGACAAGGCTTCTAGTGTAACTTTCAGAATGCTGGACAATCCAGCCAAGGATTTTTAAGTCTAACTTATAAAAGCAGATCCTGACAATTCAGCATTTATTAGGAGAGCATGCTGGATTACAGTGAAGACGTACAGTCTGAAACATGAGATTTTTGTTAGGAGAAGGTAGAAATTTGCCTACATACACTTTCACATTTCAGGAACTGATCTTATCTCTGTTGGGGAGGAAAAACATCCTTAGACACATGGTCAGCATTGACAGCATTTTTCAACAGGCTTATTTATGTAAACTTGGAGTGGAAATTATCTTGCAACATCAGTTCTTTAAAGCTAGGGGTTTTCAACCCTTTTAGAGTTCTTGTTTTAGGTAAGTTAGCCTGCCAGGGCTTAAAAAGTGTTTCCTGACACAGGCATCCAAGGACTTTAGGGCCAGGAAGACCAAGTGAGTATCAAGAAACAGAAGCAGGCTGGTATAGTCAAAACATAGTGGTTTAGTGTCAGTCCAGTCACAGTAGTGGTAAGTGGCACAGGCATGACAGACAGAAAAAAGACATCCCCTTACACCCATCCAAGCACAGTTTCCTTCCAGATTGTCTGGAAGGTCTTGGTGAAGAATATGGGACAGCAGGCAGCTCCACAGGGCAGTCAGGGATTTGACCTTGTATATTCACAAATCACAGGTTGCTGCCATGTGGCTTTGTGTGACAGCTGTCTGTTCTGTCATGCTTCCAAACCCTAAATTCAAACATTTAAAATGCCCGTTGTATTCCTCTGCCCTCAGCATAAATAACTTCTGTCATTCCCTTTTCCCTATCCTTCTCAATTGTTTTTAAGAAGTTATGGTGTTGGGCTAACTTTATCTGCTTTCTGTGCTTTCTCTCAAGCATGAGGCTTATGTGTCTAGGATTTATTTTTGTAATTACAAGCTGTAATTAAGTAACTTGCCTTGAAAAATATTTAGAAAATGAACCACTAGTTCTGGTGATGCCAGAGATCATCTGAAATCATTAAATGATTTATTAATAATTCTTGAAAACTGCTTGAACAAAATCTGTTTTGCCAGAGGATAATGGGAGGAACACATTCAGCTGTTGCTTCCACTGCTTGTGCTTCTCTGTAGTAGTAAGATGCTTCCAGCTCCTCTTGCATTTCCTTTATTACTTGATGACCTCCTTTTCAGTCTTGCCTTGGAGTATCTCAGGTCCTTGATCCTGACTTTTCACACATTTTTTGTTTGAATAAAGCAAAAATGTAAGGTGCCTTTTGTTAATTCCCTTCACTTTCTAGAAAACAAGTAAGAATTGAGGGATACTTTGCCATGTCTCTTCCTGTGAGTAAGCTGTAGGAGTATTCTGTTCCTCTTGGGGTGCTGGTCTGAGCTCCCTGTTGCATGCAATAGCCATTGATTCTGTTGCTCTTCCATTGACTCCTCCTGGCATGTGAAAATGTCTGTTTTCTTGGGATTAGGTGCTAATGGATCATGGGAAAGGTAAACAAATACTTGTCTGGTGAGAGATTCTGCTAGTGTTATCCCAATTTACATTGCAAAAGGCATCACTTTAAATGCACAAACCCCACAATGTGCTCTGTGTCCAAGGGATAACTAATAACGGGCTGAAGGTGCTGTCTGAGATACTTGATGGTTTCTGGTGGCACTTGGGATGCTGGATGTTTCACAGAATCTTCAAGGTTGGAGGAGACTCTAAGCTCATCAGGTCTAACCATTAACCTGCCACTGCTGTAGAGAGCTGCCATTCTACCAGTGCTACGTGTAAGTGACTTATATTCCAAACAAAACCAAACCCAGTCACATAAACCAACAGGGATGCAGCAAAAGATAGCATTTTGTTTAAAGCACAAAAGCCAGTCTATGAAAGTAACATGAAAACAGGGCCTCACTCTTTTGTTTACCCTTCTGCAAATATTTGCTTAGGAGCAATAAGAGTTAATTGTCAAACTTTGCAATGCAGTCAGAGATTTTCTCATAAAATGTATAACAGACCCTGCCCAGATGGCAAATGTTGATATGTAAATCTAAAACATGAAAATTTCCATTGGGGGCCAGATGGTGGCTTAATGTGAATTGTTTAACATTTATGTTTCTCTTATTAAAAGTGCCTTTATATGTCCAAACTAAGCTATCAATGTGGTTGGAAGAGAATATCACTAAATGAACAGAAAAATCAAACCATCAGTACAAGGCACCTCCTGCTTACGTGGATCAGGGGAAAGCAAAGCATGTTGTCTGTTGTGAGTTCTTTGTCTGTCTGCAAAATTCTGAAGAAAATATTATAACCGAAACCAAATTGCTGTTTGCTTGGGGAAATACTAGAGCCAGTTAAAAACTTTGAAGAGTAATGCACACGTTAAGTGCCATAATGTATTTCCCCCCAACGTAGGCGTTGGTGTTCAGTGGGAAAGAGCTGGGCTCTAGGCGAGGGGAAGCACTGTAGGTGGCTGCAATCCCCTTGGGGCTCAGGCCCTTCCTCCTGGCTCTTCCTGCACTGCCTCTTGGCTCTGCCAAAACCATCGTGTCCTCTGATGCAATCCAAGAAGTTGCACAGCCGAGGAAGGAACAAACAGGCACTTGTTTGTCACATGAGGCTGATGCCTCTACAGTAACTGTGGCTGATAATAAGGGAGGTGGTTAGCAATGGCTCTGGGGGACTGCAACAAGTCCTGGGGCAGATGAATCTTTCACAGGACTCAGTGCATGTGTTCTGGTTTGGATGCCAACCTGTGCTCACTTGTCCCTCCAAATGAATCTTTCTGGGACTAGCATCTAATCATAAAACCATAAAATGTTAGGGGTTCAAATGGCCCTTACAGATCATCTAGTCCCAACCACCTGCCCTGGGCAGGGACACCTCCCACCAGACCAGGTTGCTCAAGGCTTTAGCCAGCCTGGCTTTGAACACTGCCAGGGTTGGGGCAACCTGTTTCAGTGTCTCACCACCCTCACAGGAAAAAACTTCTTCCTAGCATCTAACTTAAAATACTGCCTGGGATTTCACTGCTCTAACAAAAGGAAAACAGTACTTATAATTAATATGCTATTTTGACCAGCTGCGTTATCACTATTTTCTCTGTCTCTTTTTTAAAAATAATATCATAGTAACCCATCTTGAGGCATCCAAAAATCAGCAGGCAGCTGTTGCACAGGCAAGAGGGAAAATACCTTTTAATACCTTTTGTTTAAACACTCTGGACATCAAACACACAGTTTTGGGATGCTCTCATGGTAGAAGGGGAAAAATGCTTCAGTGCTAAACCTGAAATAGAGCGCCTGCCTCTGTGTGTGGATATCGCTGTATATGTGTGTGATGGTGTTCAAAAAGGCAGAGAGGAAGGCTGTGGGGAGGCTGAAGGAACAAAGTTGCAAAATATTTGCTAGACTACAAGTTCGGGGTTTTTTAAGAGTTCTTTGCCATCACCTCGTGCTGGTGGTTGTGATTCACTCCTTAGTGAATCACTGGTCAGTGTTGACTCCATTAACTTTGACCTGAGGCTTTGGACTGATGCCCAGAATATTTTTTTTTCTTGAAGAGGGCAGTATTACTAGTCATTGGCTGATATTATGGATAAGTGTTCAATGGCAGGTTAATATTTAAATCAGTGTGTTGTTTGATACTACGTATCAGCATGTGACCAGAAGAACACTTCCTCCATGTTAGCCCATTTATGTTAGTCAAAGTTAAGTCTAATATTGCTGTATTTATGTAGAACCTTTCAAGTTGAAAATAGGAGGGCTCCTTTCCAATTACATGGTGATGATTAAAAAACTCTAACAGTCCACCCTTTTTGGTTTTAAGCGCCACAAACAAAATAAGATCAAAGAAGTTGCTCCCTCAGGGTGGAGCATGACACTGTTTGGCAGAGTTCAGCCCTTTGCCAGAGATAAGACACTGGCCTAAATATGGTCCCTTGAAAAATGGTGACAGGAGCCAATCAATGCTATCATATTTGTCAAACAACAGCTCAGGATACTGAAAATCCTGATAACCATGCAAGCATATTGAATCAAAAAAGAATCTTGCCGAATTGACTGCTGCACACAGACAGAGGCAGTGGCGTACAGCTACAGCATTTTCTCTGGCCAGCTAGTGTCTTTTGGAGAGATCTCATCCCACAAATGAGACAGGACCCAAAGCTACTTACTCTGATACTGAATATTGCTAGTGGTGTGGCTGAAAGATGTAATAGCTGTGCCTGAAGTTTTTACACTAAGGCTGTTTGGAGTTTTTTTTCCTATGAAAAACATGTTTTGCCTTCTGTGGCTCTTTTTTTATAATTCACTTTTGGTTTTTGTGATTTAAACTGAAAATGAGCACCAGTTCTGATATTTTTGTGCTGCAGTCTGTTGCAACTCGTGGAGGAAAACAGCTCTGTTAATTCACAGCTTTGTGCATTACATACACACACACACGCATAATCTTTTCAGTCACGTTTTTAGTGGTGCTTTGTAAATGAATAATTCAGAAGTGAGCCCTAAAATCCAGATCCTGCAGTTTTATCCAGAACATATTGCAAATGCTCAGAGACTAGGAAACAGTTTTGGATCTGCTGCAGAAGGAGACAGTGAGCAGCTGGTAAACTACTGGCCTTTAATGAAGCTATACCATATTGCAGTATCTCCAATTACTACAGAGCTTAATTAGTTCGGTTTACCCTGCCAATCTGGAAAGACCAAACATTGTCTTGGGCAGCCACTATAATTATTTCAGCTTCTTCATTGCTGGCCATTAAAGCTGGGTTTGGTCTCTCCCAGCAAGGTATATTAAGTATGTTTTAGATTTGTGACTGCCTGCATTGTGTTACACACATATTTTATGTAACTACACAATTTTAGTAGCAAGTAATTTTTGTAATTATTAGTGGAAGTCATTCATGCCATGTATAAACATCAGTGTTAATGGTCCAGAATTCTTAATAAAGAAATGAGAACACTGAAATGGTGTGTTCAAATGTGGACTTGATCTAAAGCTTTTAGCCATAACTGTTGTACAGACGTGATCCTTTTGAATGGCAGCAGGAGTTGGCATTCAGGTTACTTTGCTTCTTTATTTGAAAATAGCCTTTAGAGATGAGGGAATCATAGAACCATAGAACTTTAGGGGTTGGAATGGACCTTACAGATCAGCTAGTCCCAACCCCCTGCCATGGGCAGGGACACCTCCCACCAGACCAGGTTGCTCAAGGCCTCATCCAGCCTGGCCTTGAACACTGCCAGGGTTGGGGCAGCCACTACTTCCCTGGGCAACCTGTGCCAGTGTCTCACCACCCTCACAGGAAAAACGCTTTTTCCTAATATCTAGCCTGAATTTCCCCTCCTTCAATTTGAACCCATTACCCCTTGTCCTATCATTGTATTTCTTCACACAGAGTCACTTTCTGGCTCCCCTGGAGCCCCTTCAGATACTGAGAGGCTGCTATGAGGTCTCCACACAACCTTCTCACCTCCAGGCTGGACAGCCCCAACTTCCTCAGCCTGTCTTGCTAGGGGAGATGCTCCAGTCTTCTTACCAACTTCATAGCCTCCTCTTTACGTTGAGGACACCAGAACTGCATGCAGTAATGTTTTAATTTGTTGGCAAAAAACAATTATATCTTGGATGTAGAGCTGCTAACCGAATCAGGAAGGTTCTGTTCAAATGCAGTGCAGTGTTTAGTGTGTTATTTGTTGTGTGCTAGTCTGAGGAGGATGCCTCAAAGGGTAATTTTAAGCATAATGAAATGTGATGTTAAATCAAAACTTCCAGGCATTTATTCATCTGAGAAATGTGACTACTAGGTATTAAAATTCTGTATCAGCAGACATAGAAATTGGTAAGTTTTGAGTGTTAGGTTTTCTTCACAGAAGAAAATAGTCCAGATTTCAGCCTTTAGAAATACTGAATATTTGAACAGTATAAAACTATCTCAAACAATCCATAACCCCCTTGCAGCTCCTGCCCAAATCCTTTGTGATAAATCAAAAGTAACTGTAGCCAAAGCAAGTAATATTAACTGATATTTTCCCTAAATAGCAGAGTTTGTCTTCTCAAACACTACAGGTGCAAGGGGTAGCTGATGTCCAAGGAATTTAGGTCACTGTTAGATGTCTGATAATGATAATGGGCTCTGTGATGAGCTACAGGCCAATTGATAACAATGTTGGAGACTTTTTGAGCACTCTCTATACTCAGCTGTTCCAAACCAACTGCATTTAGAACATTAACTTAAGACTAGGCTTTATAATTGTGCTTAGTGCTACAGTGATGTTATGTCACTTGATGTCTTTGAAACCATGTTACCCTCTAACTCTGAAGCTCTGTTCTGCTGATCTTTAAGATTAATACCAGTATGGAACATAAATATTTTAAAATGCATTTTTCAATATGCCTGTTGTAGTTACTTCAAAGAGCCTCCATCATGTTTTCAGTCAGCTTTTACAGATTTATAAGATCATGTGGGAAAAAAATTACATGGTGAAACTTCAATTTCTCTTCTTTTGTCCTAAAAACTACTTTCTTAATGTAACACAGTTCATTCTATAGCTTCATGTTTTCTATGAGATAAGTTTAAAAAGAACATATTTATCCTCTGGTTAGTTCATGTAGTACCTTACCAGTTGTAGTAAGTTCTTAGTTTCTATGAGCCTGTGTGTGGGCCACAGAAACCAAACCTTTAGTCCACACATTTCAGAAGGGTCATAGAGCCATATTTCAGTTCTCTAATTTTGTAGGATTAAGAGAATAAGCCTCAGTTACATGAGTCTACCTGTTTGACAGAGAGATTAAAAGCTTTGCTATTGTTCTGAACTAGTTCTGGCAGGGAGGGCACTTGCTTAAAAAAAGATTTTTTGTTCTAGGACATGAACTTGATCGACATCCTTTGGAGGCAAGATATAGACCTCGGGGCAAGACGTGAAGTTTTTGATTTTAGTCAACGACAGAAGGAGTATGAACTCGAGAAACAGAAGAAACTTGAAAAGGAAAGACAAGAGCAGCTCCAAAAAGAGCAGGAGAAAGCCTTGCTGGCTCAGCTGGAGTTAGACGAAGAGACAGGTGAATTTGTTCCTGTGCAGCCAGCTCAGAGCAGTCAGTCAGAAAATACTGAGCCACCAGTTGTTTTTTCACAGGTAAATTCCAATACATGTTTGAGAGTGTGTTTAAACCTTTTTCCATTCACAGAAGGCATAATGCTAGTGGCTGCCTAAAATAAATTTGCATGCATTGCTGTAATGGAAGATTCTTCAGTTATTCAAAGATGCAGTAACCTTTTTTTCATAACTTTCCTATTTAGACCACAGAGCCTTCAAAACCAGAAGCAGAGGCCTTGTCGTTTGAGGACTGCATGCAGCTCTTGGCAGAAGCATTCCCATTTGTAGATGAGAATGAGGTAAAAATGCTCAATACAGCAGTTTCACGGGTGGTTTTCTAGGGGGTCGGTCTCATGTCTTCTCTGCCTAAGATTTGCCTTCAGCATAATACTAATTTGTGATCTAATTTTTTCTCCTCCAGCTAGAATAAAGCAGTGTGGTAGGCTTGAAGTAAGGCTGTGTTTGGAGGGAATGGAGTGGTTGGTACTGTTGTGTTCCTTCTACATCCCAAGCCCTGCAGCTTGGATTCGGTGTGTGAGGGCAGCCCTGCCAGGTACCACACAGAGTCATGGGCTGTTCTCTTAGTGACAGTGAGTTTAGCATAGCTCTCTGGATTAGTGCCTTGGAGTTGCTTCATTTCCATCTGCTGACCCAGACTGTGTGATGTATGAGGATAAGCCCATCAGCCAGTCCCTAGATTTTTTTTTTCCTGTTTCTTTCTTTATTCCCATGAAAGGTGTTGTCATATTATTTTTATATTGTCCCATTGCTTACCAAAAAAGCTGTTGTTAAGAAATACCTGTCTGTTTGTTCTGCTGAAATGGCAGAAGTCTAAAAACCGTATTTTTTTGTTTTGGAAAATGCAAATATGGTTGGGGTTTTTTGAGTGGTTTTATGTTTGAGTGGTTTTATGTGGGTCTTCTGTTATTGATTTCTTTGGCATTTTAATATTTTTTTTTAAACACTTCAGGTTTCTTCAGATGCATTTCAGTCACTGGTTCCTGCTCAGATCAATAGCAACTCAGCCTTCGTTTCCTCTGATCAAAGTCAGCCACCTGATCTAGTTCCACCTACTGAGACAGAGAATATGCAGAACATAGAGCAAGTTTGGGAAGAATTATTGTCCCTTCCAGAGTTACAGGTTAGTACAAAAAGCGCCTGGAAAACAAAGCATGTCATTATGTTTTGGAGAAGGCAGTACAATAGCATCTGAACAGATGGTGATTATGACTGCTGTGTTGGATTCTATACCTGTAGGGTGCCTACAACTCAATATAAGCTTTAAATTTTTTCAGAAAGAATATATTGAAAAAAACACGTAGGAAGGAGGAAATGAGTTCTTTATCAGAAGGCCTCAACAAAACACAATCTAACTTCTCATTCAGAACTTCCTTATGTTTATCAAGTCATTGTTTGCCTCTGTGTGCAACTTGTTACAGCATGATCATGGTTAAAATTTCAGCAGCTTAAAAACAGACACTTCTTGCATGGTGGAATGCCCATAAATTCAATCCATATTTAAAAAAGATAAAGTAAAAATTTGCAGGAACTGGATTTTTCCTGCCACTCTACCTTCTGCCTTTGTCTTTTTATATTTGTCAGTTTATTTTCTTGTTTTCTCACTGTATCACTGTGGTAGGCTCAAAAGCCCCACATAGTAACAAGGGCAATTGGCTGTGAAGAGGCAGCAGTGATGGTGAAAATACATTAAGAAACCAAAACAAAATAATCTATTGCAGTAATTCTGAACATTCAGAAAGTTCTGAATCGAATTCAGAAAGTTCTGCATTGAAGAACTTTCTGGGGAAAAAAAGTGAGATAATTAAATTGAGGTCATTGCCTTTTACAGATTATTTAAAGACAGGGAAAAATAGAGCTCTCCAGGTCAAAATCTTAGCTTAAGCCTTGAATTATCTCTGGTTAAATGAGGAGTGTGTGGACCCTTCTTTAAAAGAAACAGTAATTTTGGTAATTGTCTAATTCCTTAGGGACAATGGGTCCTCTTATTTCAGCTTCAGTCAAGAAACTGCCAGAACATTGGTGTTGTAGCCAGTGAAAGCCCATCAGTGGAATAGACTGATGTTCACACTGGTGTTAGCTTAACTGAAAGTGCGTGGGGCAAGTTAGTGTTTGCCAGGATTCACCTTACTACTCTTCTTACCTCAGCAAGAATTATATTTCTCTGCACTGAAGAGCTGTTTCATTCAGTAAATCTTAAAAGAATCTTAGTTTTCAGGAAACATACCATGAAATTAAGAATGCTGAGAGTAATTGTTTGCTAGTAGTGCTCATTAAGTCTCATTCAGGAACTTTACTGTACTCGTGCCATTCCCTAGGAGTGGTGCTCCTGAGAAGTTCAAACCTGGCACCTCCAGGATCCCCACTAGCAGTTACCAGAATAGGAGGGCTTCAGTAAAGCACTGGAATGTGTCTCTTCAGCATCTTGCTCTGAGTTTGAGAGGCTCTACTCTCTTAATGTACATAGCTTTGTCCAGAACAACTTTCTTTGTACTCTTGCCTAGATATCTGCAGCCTTCCCAGATTGCCTCTCCAGAGTGAAAGGTGTGCTGTAGTCATCTAGATTACAGCAATGTTGTCATACCCCTTTTATGTGCATGTCGATTGCTAAAATATTGAATGTTTGTGAGTTAGAATGAGCAATTTTATCAGTTTTGTCAGATGTGTTGCTCAACTTCTCCCTTGCATTTCCCATCTAGTGTCTTAACATCGAAAATGATAACCTGGCTGAGGTAAGCACAATCACAAGCCCTGAAGCCAAACCAACAGAGATGCACAACAGATATAATTACTGCAGCTCATTACCAACAATGAAAAAAGATGTTAACTGCAGTCCAGATTTCCTGGGTAGTATTGAGGGCCCCTTCTCAGGCATTTTGCCATCAGAAGACACCAGCCATCTGAGTGTGAACTCTTTAAATGACACATCCCCTTCAAACTCTGATTTCTGTGAGGAGTTCTATACCACCTTTATTGATACAAAGGCGAACGGTGACGCAGCAACGACAAACACTATCACTCAATCCCTCACAGAGATTCTAAGTGAACCTATTGATCTTTCTGACTTCTCACTGTGTAAAGCTTTTAATGGCAATCACTCAGGGACTGTACCAGAATGTAATGATTCTGACTCTGGTATTTCATTGAACGCAAGTTCTAGCGTAGCATCACCTGAACACTCTGTGGAATCATGTGCCTATGGAGATAAGACTTTGGGTTGTAGTGATTCTGAAATGGAAGACGTGGATAGCGCTCCTGGAAGTGTGTCACAGAGCAATGCTAGTGTGTACTCTTTGCAATTCCAGGATCCAGTGCTTTCTTCCATGGGGCCAAACACTCAAACACCAAGTTTACCGTGTACAAACACAGTAAAGAAGGAACCCCCTGCTGCTCCTGGCCATCCCAAACCTCCCTTCACTAAAGATAAGTCTTCAAGCCGCCTTGAAGCTCATCTCACAAGAGATGAGCAAAGAGCGAAAGCTCTGCAGATCCCTTTTCCTGTTGAAACAATCATCAATCTCCCTGTTGACGACTTCAATGAAATGATGTCTAAGGAGCAGTTCAATGAAGCGCAGCTCACGCTGATTCGCGACATACGCAGGAGAGGCAAGAACAAAGTGGCAGCTCAAAACTGCCGTAAAAGGAAACTGGAAAACATAGTGGAACTGAAGCAAGACTTGAGTGACCTCAAAGATGAGAAAGAGAAATTGCTTAAGGAAAAAGGAGAGCATGACAGAAGCCTTCGTCAAATGAAAAAGCAACTAACCACCTTATACCTCGAGGTCTTCAGCATGCTACGGGATGAGGATGGGAAGCCTTACTCTCCTAGCGATTATTCACTGCAGCAAACTACAGATGGCAATGTCTTTCTTGTTCCTAAGAGCAAGAAGTCAGAGACTAAACTTTGAGGGGCAGTACAGCTAGGTGCTGTTCTCCAAGTTCCTATTTTTGTATCATTATCCTGATAGGTTTTACTGTGAGGTGATTTTTCAAGTATGTCTATGCAATGATAATTTTCAAGTTGTTGGTTAATTAGTTTACGGAAGATGCAAGTTGCAAATTACTAGCGTAATGCAGATGGAGGTATGCAAAATTTGTAATCTCACTTTTATAACAGACATTTCCTTCTTATAGCACCACTTTGACTAGTTTCCCTATATATGTAAATATTTAAAGATGCCGTATTTATATACTGTTCCTATCTATTGTTATATTCATAGATTTATTTGATATCTATATATAAAATTATTTTAGCCTTCTAAATATAATTTCTTGCAAGACAAACAGGATGGCTTCTGATATTTTTATAAATATGCAAGTGTTTCCCATTTTTCTTACACATTTATACTTGATTTATATTTAATGTGATTTTAATTTAGTATAAAAGTTGACAGTGTTTGATTTCTGCTTATCATTTCATTAAACCTTTTGAACTCTACTTCACATACATTTATTTCCCTAAAGAGGATAAATCCTTGTGAGTTTTCCAAGACTTAAGTCTTCATGTGACAGATGCATAACAAGCAGAGCTGTATGGCATGGCCTTGTCAGCATTACTAATGCTTTGTCCAGCACAATCTTAACTGCCATTTGGAGAGATCTGTAACACAAAGTTTCAAGTCTCTGCTAAGTTTACATTACGTAAGTTCTTTGAACACTACTTAAATTAACGAGATCTTTCCTCCAAAGACGCTGAAAATCTTAATTAAGACATTGTCAGCATTATGCTTTTTTCCAACTAAAGTTTCTGTACACTCGAGTAATTCTTCTAGAGACTCATCTGTCTCTGATGTTTATCAATGGACAGCACTTGTCACTGCTGTTACTTTGGTGCTTATGGAAAACAGCATAGTAATTGGCAAGCCAATTGCACTGTTTGGAACCTGTGCTCAATGAATTGAAAAGTGTTGTAGTTTAAATTATAAAAGAATAAAAATTGGGTAAATAAAAAATAGCATTGTTTTGTTCACTCTTCCAAGGGAGTCATTGCAATTTTTTTCAGTACAGAAAATGCATTATTTGTAAGACACAGAAATCTGAACATTGAAATCTCTCTTCTTCCCCATGAATCTTCTAAAAGACTTGTTTAATCCAAAATGTTTTTTTCCCACCACTATATAATTTTAGGAATGTTTTGCCTTTTGCAGTATTCTACAGGACTTCATTTAAGTATCATAAGCACCAAGTTGTTTTGCAAGACCTTATGGTACATCTTTTGAAAAGAAGAGAGATGCTGAGAAATGATAGAGTAGGACCCACACAGAGTGTGCAATGCTACTACTGGAAAAAGGGTTCAAAGAGGGACAGCAGATTAGGAATCCAGCCTTGCATTAGCTCATTATCCACAAAGTTAAGAGTTATGCTAAGTAAAACGATAGTTTCTGCTGCATTCAGGTTTGAGATTATTTCCCAAAGTTTTAAACTGTGCTGGACTTGCATATGTAGCAGGAAAACATCTCATGCCTGACATTGAAAGCTAAAGGAACAATTTTAGATTATCCTAATTCCACACCGTATTGCTTTTTACGAACCTTCTGAATGTCCTCAAAAAACACTGCAACTAGGAAGTACAGAAAGCCACAGTTCTGCTGAGTATTACTTTGTCACAGGATACTGGGGAAGGTCTCCTGTTTCCAACTGTTCTGTGCTGTTTACTGCTTTCAGTCACTGCTCCAGTGACTCCAAGCTCTCTCACCTGAACAGCAATAATTAGTTTGGTGCCCACAATGACGTAGGTACCACTTTTGTTTTTCCCTGTCTGCAAAGAATGTAGGTACTTTTGTTTTTCCCTGTCTGCAAAGAACTTGTTGGGCTGGTCACAGTAGCATCAGTCAGTGTAACTCTTCACAATCAGCTTTTGCTTTTATTGCCCCATAACCTTTGTCACCTTGTCACTCTCTTTCCTAGTAACTCATTTACCAATTCTGAGTAACAGAGACCTCTCTGGTACTTAGTGCAAACACATGTACACACAGAGTCTCTCAGTGCAGCCTTGGGTGAGCAGAGCAAGGGTAGGAAAAGCAGAGCTGTAAGACCTTCCCCAAGAAGGCAGGCTTGTTCCAGGGCACTGTAACACCAGGAACCATGAGCTTATTGACTGTATCCTCTGTAAAACCCAGGTGCCAGTACTAGAAGAAAGTCTTTGGTACTTAAACCTGGGGACTATCAGATGTTCTAGCCCTACCTAAAGAGAAAAGTAACAGAACAGTTTCACAACTCTCATACTTGCTGCAGACTTTGAAGTGAGCTTCTCCCCACAAAACATCTCTATTTAGACACTGCAGATACGGCAAAGTCATGAAAAAACTCGCCTCACTCACACCCCCCTGGAGTGCTTAGGAACCATCAACCACCACCAGCTGGGTTTTTGCAGAAGACATGGGGAAATGCAAACCTAGGCAACCCACTTTGCACCTTGAGGCTGCTTACCTTGGTTATACTGACCTTCCTTGTTAACAATGTGCCAGTCCAGCCCCCTGCCCAGTCCTTGCCACACTCTGAAGGCAGGAACACTCCTCTGCTTGGAGCAAATGGTTGAAAATCTGGAGGCTTGATTTTATGGACGAAGCAGATTTATTTGCTTTAGATAGGGCAGCCAGCCACCAGCTAAACTAAATCAAAGCTACGGCAGCAGTGAGGGTTATTTTTCTCTCTGCTGTTGTTCAAATGTGCCTCTCTTGACTTTGCCACCAGCACTGCCCAAGAAGGAAAACACCCCTAACAAGTGCCAAACCCTGGCAAGCACTAGGGGAACACGAGATACTGCTGCCATTTAAAGCAAGAGAATTCATCCATATTTGGGGATGGCAATTTTATTGCATAGGCATTAAGGAGAAAGCAGAGTGAGCAGCCCTGGACAGTCTCTCAACACTGATACACAGACAAGTGTGATGGCAAAGCACAGGGAATCTAAAGAGCTCCTGGGTTCCCTCTGCCACTAACTAGGCTATTGAATGTCTGACAAATGTGCTTTCTAGCTGTAATATAAATACTTTAGTTACAAATCGGCTACAAAACAGACACCTCTGTAAACCCTTGCCTTCCACTTCAATGTGAAAGGCAAAGGCAAACAGCATCCTTACAGCCTTCACAGGGGCCTTTCTATTTGTACTACCCATATGTCTGAAACATAATACAGGGAGACTTACTCCATTACCAAGACAAAAAGTGCAGCAACAAAAAACCTGCAGTTGACACACAAGGCTTGTTTGAATTTCACCAGGCAAAGCATCAGTCTCAAGTAACTCTGACCATGAAAACTTCCTTGAGTTTAAACCAGTGATCTTCACATCATGAACACAGTGAATGTTGTACTCACATTGCAACACCCGACATCATTAGGGGATAAAAGTCCACATTACTCTTACACATGTAAAAATATCAGATTACAAAACATAACCTTCATTTTATTATTATTATTGAGGTACAGAGTATGTTTCCCAACCTGAGAGGGACTAGTGACATTGCCAAGTCTAAAGCATCACAATGCTGACCTCACACTGACAAGTCTCCACATGGAGACTATTTATTTATGCATCAAAATATTCAGTTTCAAAGCTTTAAAAAGCAAAGCTCCAGAGCTGGGCTGAAGCAAGGTTTTCTGACTTGCAGTCCCAAGTTGGGAAGATGACCCTGTAAGAGAATGTGTTGCAGTAATTCAACACCATTGTGTGTTCACAGCACTAAAGAAAGGTGATGGCAACGCATTATAGGTTGTAAGTCATTTGACAATATACACTTTATTCTGATACAAAATTGAAGTGTTTTAACAAATCTCAATCCATTATGGACTATACTGAAATTTTTTAATTTCCATGCAATTTTAACTTGTTTAACCACAAGTTCTATGATTCCAGCACACTAGCACCATTGCTGTTGAAGTCTTTGCCAGGTATTATACCATATTATTCTGTTTCCAATCTTGCAATATTATCTTCTACATGTAGGCCATTTTTTCTTCTACGGAGATACTTGGATTACGTTAGTTCAGGAAAAAGCTAACAGATAGAGATGTCAACCTGTAGCACCCACAGCAGAAAAAGAATCACCCATCAGATATCTGAATTTCAGTGATACTCGAGATCTCACATGCTCCAACACAATTCAAGATACAAACACTTGTCAGAGACCACAGACGGATATGTAAGTGGATATTCCACTGCAGTGTAGACAATGTATGAAAACATGTTAATGTTTTAAACACAGGAACCAAAGACAGCACATCAGTACAGCACACAATCAATACTTGAAAGACTTGGAGCCTTAAGTACTGAAAGGATATAAAAGATGCTTTAATTTCGGTGTTCTGTAATAACCACATATCACATCTGCACCAACCTGGGCTCTTTTTGGGGAAACCCTTTTTACTACCTGGAAAGTAGCAAATATTTTTGTTATCAAATAAACTTCTGTACAACTGCAGCTCAGGGACCAATGCTTTGTTGACTTTGCATCTTTACACCTCCATTTACAGCTGCTCTTTTTCAGTAACGAAAAACATGGCCATGAAACAATATTCTTAACTCTTGGAAGTGCCTCTTGAACGATGATACACTTGACCAATTACCCCTTAAGACTGTGTTTGTCTTTGACAAGGTTATTTCTGAACAAATTGGTGTATGCATAATTGAGTTGAAGCAAATTAGTCTAACAAGAGTGTTACAAATCAAAGGGTGAAAATAATTCTAGCAGTGACTATCTAGTTCTAGATGTGGTACAAAAGGATTCCTCCAGAGCACAGAACAAGTCTGCAGCAATGTGGAATCCTCTCATGTTAAGGAAAGGTAGAACTTTGCTCTATAGCAGGTCTAGTAGCAGAATGCAAACTAGAAAAGATTTCGTTAAAAATTACCTTTGTTAAAACATTTTCAAGATTTCGCTGTAAAAAAACCCTAAGATCCTCCCCAAGTACAACAGCACTTGCCTTCATCTGAGTAATGAGATGAAACAAAGCTGTTCCCCATTACCTGCTGCTACACAGATGCCTGGGGGAGCTCTGCCTAGCAGAGGAAAGCAAAGGTTTTCTACTTCTAGGTGTAAGACAGCAAGCTTGTTCCCTCAGCACCAGCTGTCTGGCATACTGCACTACAGAGACTGTGACTGTAGTGCTACAGTTCCAAGTTTTGGCTTAACCTTGGCTAAGCAACAACTTTTGGCAATGTGTTTTAAAAAAATACGTAGTAATTGTGAGACTTCCAGTAAGTAGCTCTTTATTATATCAAAATCTCAACATTACTGTAGAATACTTCCAAATTAACTTTTAAACCTGCATTCCAAAGTCCTAAGTTGCTTTCTGGAAGTTTACAGACAGCAGGTAGCAAGATTAAATACTTGAATCAGTCTGTTAACTGCCTCAGCCTCGATAAACTGAAATGCACAGGTTACATTTGACTATTTTCTGAGGAACTGAACTGTAACAAACACTAAGGTAGAAACTGACTTCATAAAAATAATACACAGGCTCAAAAACCTATTAGGAAGTTTGAATAGATGCTGGACTATCAAAAAGGAGTTAAAAATATCCCAGACCTCTAACAATCAAAGATGCAAAGAAAATAGTACATGTTCCAAGAGTTAAGAACCAATGTGCATAAAAGCAGATTCCACGAGAAATTTTTATTGCCATTCATCTGTTTAAATGCCCTTGTGCTTTCTCAGCTAGTATCACATGACAGTATTGGCCTCCACTAAATACCCCTTCCTGAATCTGAAAGCAGCCCTTTGGTTTGTACAAGGAAATACAAGCCCATCTGGCAAACCAAGGTGCACTCACTGGGAGGGAAATCACTGCTCTCCCCAGTGCCAAGTGCCCTTTGCAGCAGCAGCAGTGGGTCACGCACTGCTGACAACTGAGCAACTGCTTCAGTGTCTTCACCCTGCTGAGCTTCTGCAGGGCTCCCCTTTCTAGGACAAGGCAACAACCAAATCCTCCCCCCCACCCCCAGCACACTCCCCACAGTAACTGCAGCACACAGTTCAAAACATTTATCTTGTTGATCTCAGATACAACAATTTTTTATCTGCCAGGAACCTAAGGTTCTCAAATTGGAATAATACCAGCAAGCAACCCTCATCCAGAACAGGAAACACTGGATGACATGCTGGAGTATTTCTGTAGTATTTACGGCTTCCCTCGATATTGAGAGGCTGGCAAAGCAAAGCCTAGAAGGAAGTAAGGGTTAAACAGATGTTTTACTATACACTACAAATCTTACCCAGTCAGAAACCTTCAATTGAAGAGGATGTGCAAGACATTCCCCATTTTGTCAAGCAGCAGCTTCTCATTCAACCTGTAAATTAAAGAAATTACTCTTACCTTGTTTAACAACCTCCCACTACTCTTTATAATTCATGAAAAATTTTAAAGGCAAACCTTACCTATGCTCATTGCCCTTCCTTTCAGGTCTAAATGCTAGACCTATTGATTTTGTGTCAACTCAAGTAGCTATCACTCAAGGAGGTTCCAAAAGGTGAAGAACTCTTGCTAGACTTTCTTCGATATTTCAGCTGTGATAAGCAGATTTAACTAGCCTTGGGAAAGCTGCTCACTATCAGCACAGTATCTTATGCCTTCACTTTTCTGGAAGTTGAAGCTGTTGCTCCTGCTGCCTTGTCATTCTTTAATTAGGCTGACTTCTCCATACTCAATAGGCTGC
Source organism: Acanthisitta chloris (assembly GCF_000695815.1). Taxonomy (NCBI): domain Eukaryota; kingdom Metazoa; phylum Chordata; class Aves; order Passeriformes; family Acanthisittidae; genus Acanthisitta; species Acanthisitta chloris. Next base: position 29,894 of record NW_008683106.1, read on the forward strand.
TGAAGTCCTGTCTTACGAGTCTCCTTAGCAATGTATGGTTCTGTAAAGCTGGTGAATGACTGTCCTCAGGGCTTACACTTTTCCAGGTCACAAACAACAGCTAAGCTACCCCACCCACCTACAAAGCCGTCACTTACATCCGTCTCTTAAAAGGTTGCATACAGATCTTGTTCATAAAGTTTATTATGACACTATTTTTCAAAGTTAACATTGTTGTCACAGTACAGCTACAAGAGGCCCTGTTAAAAAGAACACTGTCAATACATTCTAAAAAAATTTAGAAATACCAGATCAATTGTCAGAAGGGACATCAACCCCAGCCTCCAGTTGTCCCTGCAACCAACCAGATGCAGGCCCCACGTGCAAGTCTACACATCTTCTAAGCGTAGTAATGTACAAAGCAAGTCGGTGTCTCACTCCCTAGTGAGTTGTGGTTTAGTTCCCAATGTTTTCAAACTCCAAATGGGTTGTTTACAAAATGCCTTTATTGAAGAACAGCCTCCCCCCCACCCCAAGCCCAAATGAATATGTACAACAACAGAAGCGTTCACTAAATCACCAATTCTTGCTTTAACTTTTGAAATCTTTTAAAGAAGCGTTCACTATATCACCAATTCTTGCTTTAACTTTTGAAATCTTTTAAAACTCCACAGAATAAGAAGCAGACTTCGAAATCCATTTTGGAGGCTACCATATTGACACCAATTCCTTGGTTTAGTATACTGCAGTCTAAATACACTCCAATAACAGTGTTTAAATAACATTGTTTAATTCTTTTTTTTTCAAACAACACACTCATTTTTCTACCACTTCTTAAAAGTTAAAATCCATTATTAATGACTGATTATGCCTTGAGCCATTTCACACATCTTTGCAGATTCATTCCTACACTGGAATTGCATTTACCTTATACTGCACATTGACCCAGAAGTGAAACAGGTGTGAGTAATTCCAATACACATTGCCAAGTGTCTGAGTATTTCTTTTATTGACTGGGTCCCTACTCTTCTGAGTCTGAATTGACAGCAAGCACTGGCCTGGCAATAGTCACGAGAATTCACATCAGATGAGGGAAGGACAGACTGCAGTGCCTTAATTTGGAGGTCAGAAGTGAGAATGAAGTACAATTTCTAGCCATATGTGCTGATAAGATTTGCTACTCCAGTGCACCAAATCCAGTTGTAACACACTATCACTCTACCTGTGGAAACTCGAGACTGTATCGCTCTATATTGTGGGAAGTGTTTCTAGTCAGTAAAATACAACTAGATTGTGTTTTATCTTTGAGATCTTAGCTGAGCACAAACATTTGCAAGGCAAACAGCTTGAGAACTAGACTACTAGCCCATGGCAAATGGGCTTTTGGAACGCATTACCTGGGACTGTCAGTGATTACACCTGCGCTACCCTTGGCTCCCAGTCAGAAGAATGTGTCCAGAAAATTGCCTAGGGTGCATGCAAGAAAGTATATAGCCATTAAATTATTGAGGAACATACCTATTACTCTCACTACAACACCTCGTTTAATTGAAACAGCGCAGTCTGGTGCGAGGGGAGAAGGAAACGGGGACAAAGGAAGGGTATGAAAATTCCAAGCCACCCTCCCCAAAGTATAGTTTTATTGAAACAGAATCATTATATATCCCAAGGAAACAGGCACTTGATTCCCCCCACCTTAACTTCTCGGGTATTACAATAAAGGTAAAAAGCAAGTTTTTTTTTCTCTTCACCCAAGACTTAAGCAAACTGCAGTTATCCCTTACGCATCTCAAATGAGACGGTTGACAGCTTTTCATGTGTCTAAAGTTGGTCTTGTTAAAATATTGATCATGCCTTATTTTCTTGAAGCACTAGTACTAATACAGAACTACAAATTAAAAAATTATGCACAAACCAAAAAGTAATTTGAAATTTTCATTAAGGTAAAGCTTAGTTCTATAATTCACAAACACTAATTTGAGTAACTCAATCCTAGTTATACATCTAAACAAACTATAACGCAACATACAGATGTCTTCCCTCTGTATGCCTATGTAACTCATGTCAATGACAGTTACATATATACACTGAGACTAGACCCCTTAAGACTGCAAATCAATAGGTGTTTCTATTGTTAACTTTAAATTAATACAAAATAGTAATGGAGAAATGCATTAATCTTCTCTATTAACTAACAAGGAAACACCCTAAACTACATTTTATTTCTGTTATAGAGTTCTCTGTACTAAATGTGGAAAAACTGAACTACACAAATATTGAAAAGTTAAAAATTCCTTAATTTGTTTATTCCTGGTACCACTACCACAATTTACAGGGCAATATACCTGATGTAATGGGAAAATAAAAAGAAAAAAGAAAGACAAAGCTACAACAGAGAAAGACCTCAGGAATGTACATCTAATCGACACTACATTGCATTAATCAATAGCTGCACTTTTTGCAAACTGTGGCTATGACAGTCCTGAACAAGAAGGGTTTCCTGTTTAAGCTGCAGTAACTTTTCTGACTATGGATCATCGTTCCTTCTGTGGCAGATTTTACAGTTCCTCTAATGCATTTGGGACGACTGTCTCAAAGTAACCTGCAGCTTTCCTGACAACTCCTCGCTCTCTCTCCTGCTAAGAACTGTAGCCTGTTGAATACAGGATAAGAAAATTATTACTCTCAGTGAACAGTTGTACATTATTAATCATCATTATAAATATGCATTACACCTACCCTTTTTCTGGTAGCATTTTTAGAATCTTCTACCACCATAGCCCCCACTTCCACTTCCAGATCCATAACCACCTACAAAACACACAATGTGAATTGGAATACAAGAACAACAAGGAATTTTAACTCAAAAAACACTTTCTGTGCAAAATCATACTTACCACCATAGGGACTGCCTGAACTTCTGCCCCCAAAGCTGCCACCACCTTTCATGGGACCATAGTTAGACTGCTGTTGTCCACTGTAATTGCCAAAATCATTGTAGTTTCCACTTCCACCATAATTACCTGAAACAAACACAGATTTATAAAGCCATGTTTGTTCAGCACTTAGAACATGCAGCTTGCCAAATTACGACAGAATTTTTTTCGGAGTTGGAATGGACCTTACAGAGCATCTAGTCCCAACCCCCTGCCATGGGCACGGACAACCTCCCACTGGAGCAGGGTGCTCAAGGCCTCATCCAGCCTGGCTTTGAACACTGCCAGGGTTGGGGCAGCCACGACCTCCCTGGGCAACCTGTGCCAGTGTCTCACCACCACTTTTTCCTAATATCTAGCCTCAATTTCCCCTCCTTACATCCAATTTAAAAGTAAACTGTAATAGTTTAAAACAATTTAAAATGAAGTTCAAGCATTTCTCATGTTACCTCTCTGCACAACACACAAGTGACAGAAAACACTTAGCATTTTTAAGCTTAGAAATTGGTATTTCATCAAAGATGAAAAACATGACATGACATTAGAAAACTTATAGAGATTTGAGTAAGAAGTTTGATGTTAACACAACAGGCCAAGTTTAAGGCCCCTAAGTCACAAAAGCACGAGTTTCACCATGGCTCTTCCACTCACAGCCCAATGCTCTGCATGTATAACAAGAATGCAAATGACATACAATTTATGTGCCCCTGTGACAGGACTGTAACAGGCTCACTGCATACATACACAAAGCATAACAAAGTATGCAGTGGCTTTTGCTGCTTAACTCCCCAAATCTGGGGCAAACCATAAAAAAAGCTTATAAAAACTTAAGACTGATAGTCCTCACAAAGGAGAATGTGATCTTCATGATGTGAACTGGTATCTGAGGGCAACAGCACATTTGAAATAGTCAAAGTCTTTAAAATTCTTGTCCTCTACCTCCATACAGATTTACAGCTGATGCTTTTTGAAAAACACATTCCAAGCAAAACAATATTGTAGTGTATCAAAACTGATCCACAAGGGAAAGAACTTTCCTTACACAATGTGGCATTCCATATTAAAACTCAATAGTACAAGTCATTTTACACAGAATCATATTTCACACATTGCAAATGAGACCTGACTAAAAACCATGGATGTCTAATTAAAGTTGGCATCTTACCACCACCAAAATTTCCTCCTTCATTGTAGCCATCATATCCTCCTCCTCCACCTCCATATCCACCCCCTGGGTTTCCATATCCTGGTCCTCCACCACCACCATAACCTCCTCTGCTGCCATAGCCAGGACCACCTCCATAGTTGCCACCTTTGAATAAAAGAGTTGTCAAACTAAACATACCAAAGCTACATACTGGTAAGGAAAGATGCAGTTAACAAAATACCCCAAACCAACGAAATTGCACATAAAGTCCCCCAGTTTTTTCCCTTTATCATATTCATTGTGGTTGCATCATTTATCTAAACTATTTAACTGATAAAAGCCCCATGCTTACAGAATCAGGACCTAAGTAATTACATGCTACTTCCCTCATCCCTTTCTGCCTTTTGATAACTGCCTTTTTTAGCCTTTTAGTAATTTCCACAGTTCTCTTCAGATGCATTTTGGATATCCATCCAAATTTCAGCACGAAAAAGATGCTACTGAGACATGAAAATTGTTAAAGCTGACTGAAAATACTCCTGGTATTACTTCTGAGAGAGATGGTCACTGCTTTGGTTCAGTTTTAGTCATCTCAACTGACACCAGAATCTGTTCAGTTCTCAACAATCATGAACAGTTGCCTCAGGACCTCAGAACGAGAGATTATTTAAAGGGTAAATACAGAGGAGCATTTTTTCCTACCCATAGTTTTGCAAGGAAAACAAAAACTCACTAACTCTTCACAGCTCTACAAAGTTCAAACACTATCACCAAAGCAGACTTCATTTCCAAGGCGAAGGCAAGACTTACAGCCAGATGTAACATTGTGGGGAAAAAGAAGTGAACAATACACTTACCATCACCAAATCCATTGTATCCGTCACCACCCCCAAAGCTTCCTCTGCTCCCACCACCGCCACCACCACCCCCATAGCCTCCTAGAACACAAAACAGATGAGAATGTTTTCCTCAACACACATGTTAAGTGTTTAAACCAACTGACATAGGAAATAAAACCAACAGAAATCACATTCTATGGAAATATTTCAGCCATTTACCTCTTCCACCGAAGTTCCCTCCTCGGCCAAAGTTCCCTCCACCACCTCCGAAGTTTCCACGGCCCATGAAATTGCCTGAGCCACCCCCACGACCTGCAAAATATTTCACTTAAATTACATTAATTGAAAACCCATTACACAAAATAACCATGCACAACTACAACTCACCTCTCTGAGAGCTAGCAGTCTGCATCTCTTGTTTTGAGAGTGCTTTTTTCACTTCGCAGTTATGTCCATTTATAGTATGGTATTTCTGAACTACAGAAAATTGTGAAGTAAGAAAGTTAGAAAATCAGGTAACAGCAATATGCCGCAAAATTCTCACAACCACACTTTAAAAAAACCACTGAATTGACCCCACCTCTTACAATAGTAAAGAGGTTCATTGTGCAAACATCTCATTCCACACACTGCTGTTCTGAAATCTTGCATCAACATTTTTATCTAAGAAATTTCTCACAAAAGAGTTACCTACCAACAATTTTATCAACTGTGTCATGATCATCAAAAGTCACAAAAGCAAAGCCTCTTTTCTTCCCACTCTGCCTGTCCTCCATGACTTCTATGGTTTCAATCTTGCCGTATTTTTCAAAGTACTCTCTTAAATTATATTCTTCTGTATCTTCTTTAATTCCACCAACGAATATTTTCTTTACTGTGAGATGTGCCCCAGGCTTTACAGAATCCTGAACACCAAAAATGACATTCAGTGCTTTAAATTACTAGGTAAAGATTAGAAAATGCAGCTAACTGAAACACTAACTTACCTCCCTCGAAACTGCTCTCTTTGGTTCAACCACGCGTCCATCAACCTTATGTGGCCGAGCGCTCATGGCAGCATCCACCTCCTCCACGCAGGAGTAAGTCACAAAGCCGAAGCCTCTGGAACGTTTGGTCTGTGGGTCTCTCATCACCTGCAAAAACACGAGATGTGCTCTGCATCTCTGTGCCTGATTAAATACCTCAATCCTTTCAAAAAGAACAAAGCAGTATTAGACTTTACCACACAGTCCGTGAGTGTGCCCCATTTTTCAAAGTGCTCTCTCAAGCTATCATCTGTTGTTTCAAAGCTCAGACCTCCAATGAAGAGCTTCCTCAACTGCTCTGGCTCCTTTGGCTCATGGCCCTACAAAACCAAAAAGCAAAACCATGTTTTCAATACAGAGTTAAAATTTCACTTAATTACTAAAAATTATCTGTGCACATTATAACTACAAATAGATGAATATGTTTACATAAAAACAATGACTTCTAATGAGTTTAGACAGTAGCATAGTAAACACTTAATGAGGTGCACTTTTAATTAAAACACTAACTAAGGACTTAAAGGGTGCTCAAATGCAAACAGTAAAGAGATCTGAATGGACCAAATAACTTGGTTACTCCCCACCCCTGGAAGTGCATTCATGCCATGACTTGCAGATTGCTCTGTAGCAACTAGTGATGAAGCACTGTCATAGATAAAGGGAAGTTCTAACACTTTATGAAGCATAATCATGAGAAATTATAAACAAATTAAGGACACAGTTTACGAGAAAAAAAGGTTATTGTTCAAACTGAGGGGATATCCATTCTGAAAGATTATTTTTACACATTTTGAAGAAATGTATCAATGCTTAATTCCTTAACATTGTATATGTTGTACTTGGCTATTTTCTCCTTGGAGTACAGGTCAGAGAGGAAGTACAAGTACACGTGTGGCTTTCAGTGTTATGGGAAACACCTCCCAAATGTTAATCAGCAGGGACTTAGGTCTTACAGATAAACAAGAGCCTTGAATACAACTCATCAATGGCCAGTGCTGGTACAACTACTGGAGTAAGACTGGTAACTTAAGCTACATAGCACAAGCGAGTTTTACTGACGTTCCTGACAGCATTGCCTAATATATGACCAGTCACATTTAAAAACGTTCCAATTCTCAGTGCTCAATTTTCTGTAACATGATTAAAGTGGACTTACAAGTACAAATGTGTTTCAGTTCTCTTGCAGTGCTGCATTTCTTTAGCAGGCAGGGAATTCCCCCCTACCTTTGACAGTTTACAAAAAAATGATTTTACAACTCGCTCCCACTCCTGAGACAGAGAAGTCTTCAAAAAAAGCAACCAGATGAAAATCTTACAGCAAGCAGGTACTTCTGTGCATGTAAAACACTCCACAAGAAGGTGTTGGCCAGCTGTGCTGTGTATGACTCGAGCTCTGCAGCATGAATGCGCAACAGACTTCACTGTCTGTGCTGCAGTGGTTAACTGAGATGCAGCATCACCATGAGAAGTGAACTGCACAATCCAACCACATGTAGACAACTTGCTTCAAACCTGAAGTGCTTTAACCATGGTTTAAATAGCAGGGGGTGGTGCTAGGCTTGGCCAGGAAAGTGTACATACATCCCTTTGAGTGAGGCTGTATGTTGTACTTTAGCAAATCATTGGTTCAGGCTGTACTACAGGAAACACCACCTAAGGTTATCTGAAGCTGGCTGGGAATGAAATCCCTGCCCTTATACCCACTGAACTTTGTGAGAAAGAGCCCCAGCATTCTCAGTAATAACCTTCTATTTATGGCTCTAACTTTGCTACTGCAGGAGCATTATGTAAGTGATTAAGTCAGTAGTCCTATGACTACAAAGTAAAGCTTCTTTTCTACTGTCTTCCAAGTGGTCTGGACTTCAGAATAAAAAAAAATAATCTTCCTTCTAACTACACATAAACTTCAAATCTTTAATAGGGTAACACACCTACTGCACACAGAAACTGCTTTAGCCCAATTGTTATCTGTTGCTTATTACCTACTGGCACTAATTTTTAGCTGGTTATGTTAAAATTTGGAATATGAAGTGTTTCAAACTCTCCTACACATGCTAAAGGAAATTTATCATGTGAAACTGTGGAGTTTAGACTCATCCAACACCGAACATCTATGTAAAGAAAAACTGAACATGCTTTTGACAGTTCTCTGACATCCCTCAAGCTATGAGGGTTTTCAGTGAACAGCTCAAGACTGCTTTTACCTTAAAAGAATGACCACAGACCTTTTCAGATCACTCCTGAAAGGAAAAGTGAAGTCCTTTTCGGCTTATTATTTATCATGTGTACATGAACTACCATTTTCATACAGGAAGAGAAACACCTCGTTACAGCTTCTCTTCCATCAGAGGGAAGTTATCCTCAGGACACATCTATGTTATAGGAACTAAACACAGAAATAAAAGGCACACTTTCTTAGGGAACTAGTTGTTTCTTCAGGCAGTTTGTTCTCCCTGGTGCCAAGCATCTCTAGCGTTTTCAGAGTGCTGCCTCGCATCACACAAAATGCTGTTTGTCAGTAACTCTGCTTCAAGTCATTTATAGCAGCAGTCTCTCTCCTGGACACCAAACCCTGTGCAACACATCTCTCCCTTCCTCCTCAGTACAACCACCAAACTGTTGCCACAAACGCAGCAGGCTGCCTCCTACTCCGCCGACGCTGCAGGTCACTCCGCCATTTCGCAGCGCTCCCCGGCTGGGGGCGGGGAGGGTGTCTGTGCCCAGCTGCCTCCAGCCAGCCAGCTGGCGACGCGCTTTGTTCCTCCCCCTGAGCTGATTAGGGGCCTTCCAAAGAGACCAACGGGCTCCGAAGAGGCGGGGAATGCTCCTTCCAGCCCTGGCTTCTCAATCCCTCCCCGGAGCCAAAGCTCTACGCAGCTCCGGCCGCCTCCATTTTGTGAGCGACCACGTCT
>NW_008683106.1:38799-39068 GCF_000695815.1 Acanthisitta chloris
CCCTCAGCCACGAGCAGCACCAAGCACCGGTCCCTGCGCCCTACCTAACCCCCAAACACTCAGCGCAGCCCAACTGTACTCTCTCCTAAGAGGGGATGAAAAGATCCCCCTGGGGCTCCCGCAGAAGAATCCTGATCTTCGCAACAATCCGAAGATCTTTTCACAACGCAGCTGCAGACACGTACTGCCTCTACTGTGAAGTTATGGATGTCAAGGCGCTGAATAATCAGCCTTTTGGAGTTGCAGGTCTCTCTCTCTAACGGCAGGTT
>NW_008683106.1:39082-43658 GCF_000695815.1 Acanthisitta chloris
ATTCCACCTCTACAAACAGCAGCAAAGTGTCCACAGAACACCTGGCATCACAGCTATACTCAGCTGTGAGCCCACCCTGGCCCCAGCAGCACAACCCTACACTGTCATCTGAAACAGCAAAGTTACAGGCACCTGAGGTCTCAGCAACTTCCTCTGTGAAACATGTTCTCGAGAAACTTAACAGCTTCTAAGAACATGCCAGGGCAAATGACTTTTGTGACCTGCAAAAGCTTATTTAACATGCAGCTGAGCAACCCTACTTATATTCCATCTAAAGTCCACACCAGTGACACAGTTGCAACATTCCTCCCAGAAGGACTTTACACACTGTACTTCAATACAAAATAACCTTAGATACATGCAACTCAGACAAGGTTTGTTCTCGTTCCAAGAGTACAAGCCCTCCCACATTGCAGTAGTGTATCATTCCAGAAAAAGTTGGTTTGAACAAGCTAAAATACTCAGGCATCCTGGGAAAGTAACGTTAAAAAGCAAACAAAGTGAAATGCAGAGTCAGAAAAAGCATCAGATGTAAGCTAGATAAGCATACTTAACACCCTTTTTGCTAATCTTAAAATTGAGTTACTTTCTGAAGGGTATCAAGAACTTACCCCCCTCCCATCTCCACACCCTGCCCCAGAGTAACTAGCTCCCATCCTCCCAGAAACAGCCCCAACATCTTCTCTATACTACGCACCTTATTCAGTCTACGGTATTTCTGCTAGAAGCAAAAGAAGACAGTTATTTTGACTTAGTACAGCTCGCTTGCATTTGCAGTGACTTTCAGGCAACCGGTTTTTTTTTCATTTAAAAAAATAAAACAAGAACCTGTCTTCATTCCCACTAAAAACAGGAGTTGGAAGATGGGAAGGAATCAGGTTCCTGTGGATACTCTGAGGATGCATGAATTTAATAATTACACCTTGCTTTAATCAGAAACATAATCGGTTTTGCTATGACAAAAAACTAGAAAAGCGCAATGTCCCCACTATGCTTAACACCCACCCCTTAGAACTGAAAGGTACGAACTGCAATTTACTAACACTAGGATGAAGAAGGCAGGAAAAAAGTGCTATTAATACAGCAGATAGAAAGGGTTAAGTTGAATTTTTTTTTTCAATCTTTTCCCCTTAAAACTACATTTTTTGAAACAAAAAGCGCAATCCTCTCACCTGTGAGGATCGTCTTCCCTTCCTCTTATAGTCTTCCACATCTCTCTCTTCCTTCAGAGCAGCCATTTTGGAAGGGAACTGGAACTCGGCCTTTCCTTTAGATCTAGGAAACCTAGAAAACAGGTTGGGTAAGTCAGTACTTACCCCAGCTCCCGTAACACGGGGCCTGCCCTAGCTGCAACCCACCACTGTAGCTTTACAGGACAGGGGAAAGGAGGAAAAAATCTGAAGTGTTTACAACAGCAAAGTAAAATCCTCAGCCTGTTTCGCTGATGATTAAGAAGAGCTGCCAAAGGAACATCTGCTATCCCAGGAAAGCTCAGTTTACAACTGTTGGAATAACTTGGGACAAACTAACGCTAAAATCTGCAAAAAACAACCTGTATCAAGTACAGTCTTACACAGCTACTATGAATACTGACACAAGGCAGGCAAATCCCACCTTGGATACCCACACTCACTCCATGAATTCTATGTCTCTGGATTTTAAGCCCTTAAACATGTCATATTTTGCAAATATTACTGATTAGAATTATCCTATGTGCAACCTACTCCAGCAGTGCAGAGCACTATAGGATGTGTTTAATGTCTTCTGCACTGAAATCTATTTCCCACTAACCTTTCACTGATTCTACCTTGCAACACCAGGAATTTTAACATCTGATCCTGGGCAATCTGTAACACTAGACATCTGCATTACTTCTCCTTCCAAGTTATATATTTGATTACTACTCTGCACTATGTTAAGTGTAACAAAAATGCAGTCTGTTATAAGATAAGCTCAGAGGGTGAACCTGCATCTAAACATTCAAACAAATCTCCTCCCCTTCAGCCCTGAAAGTTTCCTGAGATCATTAAGTTACATGTCTTAACCTAATGTATTAGCATCTTTGGTCACAATTCATCGCTACTTTGGATGTTTCTTGAAACTTCATTACAGTAGCCAAAACAAAATGTCAACTGAAAAACCTATCCCAGTAACACTATCCTTGTGCTGCATTAAAATCATTAGTATGTACAAGATTAGGTGTATTTCTGTGGAGGTTCCTTTATAGTTTTCTTCCTGCAAATACTGCACAGGGAAGGCAGGCAGGTCTCTAGTAATGACCAGTATGTGCTGTTAGTCAGAGCAGAAATTATTATTCACTGTAATTCCATGTTAAAATCCAGCTTCAAATTAAACTATGAAATCACCTGTGTCATGACTTAACACACTAACAATTTTAAAGGGTTTATTAAGTAACACCAGAGTGTTTGTATTACCTTCAGTTCCGCTCTAGAGTGTTAAACCTGCCCTTAAAATCCTATAAACCAAATATCATTTGCCTTGGGAGGTATTAGGATATAAGTGGTTCAACTGAGCAGTTCTTTAACTCATACAGGGGAGGTGTACAACAATGTTAACAGTTCAAGGGCTTTCTGTCAACAAAACTTTGGGAACTGCTAGGGAAGAAAGCCATAAACACTTTTTTTAAGTAATAAGGAGTGTGCAATCCCTCTCTGGGTTTGTCACCTACTGCTCTGCCCAGTGAGACTCTGTGTTGGCCAACATAAAGCTCTAGGGCATTGTCTTTGCCCTCGTGGGCTCTGAAGGCTGTGATAGTCCAAAAGCAGTTGTCTTCTGGCACTGTCAGCTGAGATGGACCAGCCCTGCTCAGCCCTATACCTCAAAGAGAGTTGTTAGAAAAAGCTGAGAGTATTAGACTTAATTATCACCACCAAAATACTCTACTCACAAAAATATTCAGAATATCTTTAGTACTAAATGCTAGTTAAACCAGCACTGAAACATTCAAACTGCAACTTAACTGCAGAACTGAAAGTAGTCTCAAAACAAATCTCTTAGTTATGATGAGAAAAAAAGTCATGGACACGCCTCATTACTCAAAGGAACTTGCTGCATCTCTTAGAGGAGTCAAGAAGCTAACAGAGGTAAAACAGACATTCCCAAGCTGGAAGTTTACCTGTCCAAACAGAGAATACTATGGAAATGTGTTGGGTCTTTTCTGCAAATAGATGAAGTTGGACCTAAAGTGCTTACAGCAGTATTTCGTACCAAATCTAAATGTTAAAGCAGGAAAACAACTGGATTTCAGCTCTATGTATGCTGGTAGTTTACTCCCAATGCCAACAGGATGTCTGCTGGGAAAAAAGACAAGATATTAGCTTAAAACTTTGTATGCTGGATTTCCAAGCTTTACTGCAGCAAGTTCAAATCCTCTGAACACATCATCCCTCCAAACTGTTAAACCCTGAAGCAGCTAAAACAATTGCTCACATGGAAAAGTTATTTTTAGCTGTTTTGCTCAGGGATCCAGTTTCTTCTCTGCTTTTAATGTAGGGACAAAAACTAGTGTGACCTGTTGGTTTCTCTGCTCTCAATTTTATAAGGTTTCAGCTTGTAACGAAGAGAGTAAAGATAAAAAAACACCACATAAAAAAACCCGGCAGTTTTTGCTCACTTTACTAAAAAAGACTTGAGCAAAACCCCTTTAAAATTTTGAGGAAAAAAGAGCAAGGGGGGAGGTCTATCATGACTATATCCCTCCAGGTAGGACAGGGATGATGCTCTAGTTTGCATTTGTTCTTGGCTTCATCCAGGCTGAGGAAATCTGAACCAAGGCTCGTGCAGGAGGCCTCATGTTGCCCACCAGGATCGTGCAGTGGCTTCGAGCATGTGTGGGTTTTGGGGAGTGCAGAGACCTGTGCTGTGCCTTCCCACAACTCCCCGGGCAGCAAGAACTCACTGCTCGTATTAAGCCCGGTGGGGAAGGGGTGAGGGATATCAGGGAGGTGCTGCAAACTGTACCAGCACTCTTCAGCCTGGAGAAGTGAAAGTTGTGTGGAGACCTCATACCAGCCTATCAGTATCTGAGGGGGCTCCAGGGGAGCTGGAGAGGGACTTTTTGTTAGGAACTACCATGACAGAACAAGGGCTAACAGGTTCAAATTGAAGAAAACTTAAGACTAAATATTAGGAGAAGATTTTTCCTGTGAGGATGATGTGACATTGGCACAGGTTACCCAAGGAAGTAGTGGATGCCCCAACCCCGGCAGTGTTCAAAGCCAGGCTGGATGGGGCCTTGGGCAACGCGGTCTGGTGTGAGGTGTCCCTACCCAGAGCAGGGGGTTGCGACTAGATGATGTGTAAGGTCCATTCCGACCCCCAAAATTGTATGATTCTTCAAAGGCCAGTGCTCTGTATTAAATACTTTAACGCTTTCAGAGCCTGTTCCGAGGAAAAGGAGCGCGAGGGGGGGGAGAGCGCCAGGAGGGACCCAGGGAGAGCAGGACAATGCCCCTTGCACGTGCGGGACTCGCTTCTCCCTACCCTCACCCCAACGCACGTGTGAATTTTCCCGCGAATCTCTGAGCAGAGCTGTACCTCCCCCAGCCCTAAGGCC
>NW_008683107.1:0-2951 GCF_000695815.1 Acanthisitta chloris
CAGTCTCGCGAGAGCACAGCGCCCCCGGCGGGAACCGGCCCGGGCCGCACAGCGCCCCCGGCGGCCACGGGGAGAACGGCGGGAGGGAGCGGGGGAGATCCGGTGTGACTCGTGTGAGAGAGAGAGAGACGTGTGTGTGAAATACCTCTGTGTGTGTGACCTGTGAGAGAGGTGTGTGTGAGAAATACCTCTGTGTGCGATCTGTGTGATCTGTGAGAGAGATCTGTGTGTGTGACTCGTGTGAGAGAGAGAGAGACGTGTGTGTGAAATACCTCTGTGTGTGTGACCTGTGAGAGAGGTGTGTGTGAGAAATACCTCTGTGTGCGATCTGTGTGATCTGTGAGAGAGATCTGTGTGTGTGACTCGTGTGAGAGAGAGAGAGACGTGTGTGTGAAATACCTCTGTGTGTGTGACCTGTGAGAGAGGTGTGTGTGAGAAATACCTCTGTGTGCGATCTGTGTGATCTGTGAGAGAGATGTGTGTGTGACTCGTGTGAGAGAGACCTGTGTTTGTGACGTGTGTGATCTGAGAGAGATCTGTGTGAGAGACCTGTGTTTGCGATGCATGTGATCTGTGTGAGAGATCTGTGTGTGATACCTCTGTGTGTGCGATATGTGAGAGAGATCAGTGTGACTCGTGTGAGAGAGAGAAGTGTGTGTCAGAGATCTGTGTGTGAGACCTGTGTTTGCGATGTGTGATCTGTGTGAGAGAGACTGTGTGTGATACCTCTGTGTGTGCGATATGTGAGAGAGATCAGTGTGACTCGTGTGAGAGAGAGAAGTGTGTGTCAGAGATCTGTGTGTGAGACCTGTGTTTGCGATGTGTGATCTGTGTGAGAGAGAGAGAGCTGTGTGAGACCTGTGTGTGATCTGTGAGAGAGATCTGTGTGAGAGACCTCTCTGTGTGTGATCTCTGTGTGAGATACCTCTGTGTGTGTTATCTGTGTGAGAGAGCTGTGTGTGAGATGTGTGAGACCTGTGTGTGTGATCTCTGTGTGAGATACCTCTGTGTGTGTTATCTGTGTGAGAGAGCTGTGTGTGAGATGTGTGAGACCTGTGTGTGTGATCTCTGTGTGAGATACCTCTGTGTGTGTTATCTGTGTGAGAGAGCTGTGTGTGAGATGTGTGAGACCTGTGTGTGTGATCTCTGTGTGAGATACCTCTGTGTGTGTTATCTGTGTGAGAGAGCTGTGTGTGAGATGTGTGAGACCTGTGTGTGTGATCTCTGTGTGAGATACCTCTGTGTGTGTGTGATGTGTGTGAGAGAGATTTGTGTGAAAGACCTGTGTGTTTGTGATCTGTGAGAGAGATTGATGTCTGTGTGATCTGTGTGTGAGGGAAATCTGTGTGTGAGATACCTGTGTGTGTGATCTGTGTGTGGCCTCTGCACTGCCTCAGCCACCTCACGGCTGCAGCTTGAGGGGAGAGTGTATGTGAGAGAGAGATCTCTGTGTGTGAGATACCTCTGTGTGTGTGGTATGTGTGATATGTGTGAGAGAGTGCTGTGTGAGACCTGTGTGTGATCTGTGAGAGATCTGTGTGTGAGAGACCTCTCTGTGCTTGTGATCTCTGTGTGAGATACCTCTGTGTGTATATGATCTGTGTGAGAGAGCTGTGTGAGAGACCTATGTGTGTATGATCTGTGAGAGAGAGATCTATCTATGTGTGTGTGATCTGTGTGTGAGGGAAATCTGTGTGTGAGATACCTGTGTGTGATCTCTGTGTGTGTGGCCCCTGTGCTGCCTCAGCCACCTCACGGCTGCAGTGTGAGGGGAGTGTGTATGTGAGACCTGTGTGTGTGTGACCTGTGTGTGTGTGACCTGTGTGTGAGATACCTCTGTGCGTGAGATCTGTGTGACACCTGTGTGTGATCTGTTTGTGAGAGAGCTGTGTGAGATACCTCTGTGTGTGTGTTATCTGTATGTGTGTGATTTGTGTGATCTGTGTGTGTGAGAGATTTGTGTGTGAGAGACTGTGTGCGATGTGTGTGTGATCTGTGAGAGAGAGATCTGTGTGTGTGTCATCTGTGTGTGAGATACCTCTGTGTGTGATTTATGTGATCCATGTATGAGGGAAATCTGTGTGTGAGATCCCTGTGTGTGTGACACACGTGTGTGCGGCCCCTGCACTGCCTCAGCCCTCAGCCAGCTCACGGCTGCAGCGTGAGGGGAGAGTGTATGTGATCTGTGTGAGAGAGAGAGAGATCTGTGTGTGATTTGTGTGTGTGTGAGAGATCTGTGTGTGTGAGAGAGATCTGTGTGTGATTTGTGTGTGAGAGAGAGATCTGTGTGTGAGACCTGTGTGTGTGATGTGTGTGATCTGTATGTGAGAGATCTGTGTGTGATGTGTGTGATCTGTGAGACCGATCTCCGTGTGTGTGTGACCTGTTTGTGTGATCCGTGCCTGAGATCTGTGTGTGTGTGACCTGTTTGTGTGATCCGTGCCTGAGATCTGTGTGTGTGTGACCTGTTTGTGTGATCCGTGCCTGAGATCTGTGTGTGTGTGACCTGTTTGTGTGATCCGTGCCTGAGATCTGTGTGTGTGTGACCTGTTTGTGTGATCCGTGCCTGAGATCTGTGTGTGTGTGACCTGTTTGTGTGATCCGTGCCTGAGATCTGTGTGTGTGTGACCTGTTTGTGTGATCCGTGCCTGAGATCTGTGTGTGTGTGACCTGTTTGTGTGATTCGTGCCTGAGATCTCCATGTGTGTGTGGCCCTTGCACGGCCCCAGCCACCTCAGAGCTGCAGGGAGCGCTGTGAGTGACCCGTGAGTGTGGGGGGAGAGTGTGGGACATCCGCGTGTAACGTGTGTGTGTGTGTGTGTGTGTGTGTGAAACATCCACATGTGACCCGTGTGTATGTGTGTGTGTGTGTGTGAGACATCCGCATGTGACCCATGTGTGTGTGTGTGTGTGTGACATCCACGTGTGACCCGTGTGTGTGTGTGTGTGTG
>NW_008683107.1:3107-3382 GCF_000695815.1 Acanthisitta chloris
TTTGTGTGTGTGTCTGGTGTTTTGTCTTCTGTTTGTGTGTGTGTGTGTGTGCCCTGTGCATCATCCTCTGTGTGTCTCGTGTGTGTGTGTGTGTGTGTGTGTGTGTCTGTGCGTGAGACATCCACATGTTACCTGTGTGTGTGTGTGTGTGAGACATCCGCATGTGCTCCGTGTGTGAGTTCCCCGCGGGGAGCGATGTGCGGTGGCTGTGCCGGGACACGGTGACGCGGGGAGCGGAGCTGTGAGGCGGCACGGGCGGCTCCGCGCGGACCTGG
>NW_008683108.1:0-48353 GCF_000695815.1 Acanthisitta chloris
CCCGCTTCCCCCACCCAGCCCCTCCGGGGGGGATATTCCACCCGAGTCTTCCCTCGCTGCAGCGTCAGGCTGCGGGTCCTGTCCGCTTTGGCCGCCTCGCTGTCCCTGTGCATCCCGCGTGTGTGCCCCAGGACCGCAACCCCCGCCAGCTGCGGGTCCGGAGGGACGGTGTGGCTGTACCTGTCCACCTCTCTTGACATTGTTGAAATGCATGTTGCTTGTGCTGTTGTTCTGCAGCAACACAGCCTCAAGTTAGTGCCTGTGTGCTTACTTGTACTCCACCGCCAAATGCTCCCACTCTACTTATCCCCAGTGATGCACCTCTGGAGTGCCATGTCCAGTTCTGGGCTCTTCAGCACAAGAAAGACATGGAGCTCCTGAGTCAGGTCCAGTGGAGGGCACAAAGATGATTAAGGAACTGGAGCATCACTCTTGTGAGGAAAGGCTGAGAGTTGGGCCTGTTGGGCCTCAAGAAGAGGTGACTGAGAGGGGACCTTATCAATATCTGTAAGTATCTGAAGGGAGGGTACCAAGAGGATAGAGCCAGGCACTTCTCGGTAGTGCTGAGCAATAGGACAAGAGGTAACAGGCAGAAACTGATGCACAGGAAGTTCCACCTGAACATGAGGTATAGCTACTTTCTTGTGTGGGTGACTGAGCACTGGAACAGGTTACCCAGAGAGGTTGTGAGTTCTCCCTCACTGGAGATATTTGGGAAATGTCTGGACACAATCCTGTGCAACGTGCACTGGGATGACCTTGCTTAAGCAGGGAGGTGGGACCAGATGAGCCTCTATGGGCCTTTCCAGCCTTACCCATTCTGTGATTCTGTGAAACATCCAGGTGAATCAGCCAGAGTTCCTCATTTCTCCCAAAGGAGAACCTCAGCTTTCAATGTAGAAACAAAGGACAGGAAGCATCTTTCTGGATCTCCTGCTAGTGTAAGAACAAGAGTGTACTTGCGCATTCTGTAAATGTCACCGGGCTGAATATGGAGAAATGCTAGAGCATGAGGCATGCTGCATAACCCTCTGCTTGTAGCTAACATGCAGTGAGTTACACAGCCAAGTGGCACAAAATGAGGGAGGATGCGGTGAGCTGTAGTGTAAGCATGGTGTGCATTAGGACTCAATGTAAAATATATATAAATGCAGTGGGTTACAAATTACAAATACTTTAGTGATAACACAGAGCAGAATTTTGGGCTTCTGCTGCCAAAATAACTTCCTTTGGTTTGAAGTATGAACTTTGCATTACGTAACAATATAAAGTGACCATGATTCCCTTCCATGTAAGACACTGGTACACATACAAAAGGACAAAGCACATTAGACAACACCACTGCATGATACAATGTATAAAGTTCTGCTTAAAAGAAACACCATCAGCAGATGGTGCCACATATCAGCGTTTAAAAAGCTAGGGCTAGATTCCACACAGTACAGCCTTTTCTATCAGTTCTGTACATATGCAGAATAACACAAATACCTACTTCTTCCCAGACAGCATAGTTTCTTTCTTAATCCTCTCTGTAGGGGTTTCTAGACACCAATTACAACAGACCTATTGCCTTCCAACTTCCCTTCCCCCCTTCCCCCCCATCTGATTCTGAAAGAAATTTAGTTCATGAGAAACTGCAAGTATTCAGCTCCTCTTGGAATCTGGTCCTTACTCAGCTGGGTAGTAAATTTTTGCACATGTTTTCCTTTCTTCCTTGTTTTAGTACTATGAGGAGCATCTGGCCCCTAGAAAGGAGCACTGGGACGGTACCATTGCACCAGGGTCGGGAAAGAGGTTAACTAGCTGCTTTGTTCAATAGCTGCAGAAACACTTCCTCCCCTTTATGGTAACGGAATATTCCCCCCAAAACCTCCTCCTCCTCCTTGTGGAATGAAAGCTAAGCATGAGTGAACTGCTACACTGAATGGGGAAGTTTGGGAAAGGTTCCTGTGCACACATGCACATGTAACATCCAAACCCTGTTTAAAATCTCACCTGGTGGAAGGTGAGCTGGCAGGCAGTCTTTTACCAGGGATTAATTTTACAGCACTGTTTAAATGTTCTTTCTGCAATGTTGCAGCATTTTGCAATGCTGCAGCATTTATTTCTTGCAAAGTTTTTCCAGTTTCTGAAATCTTTCTTGGCTAGGCAGATTATCACACCATACCAAAATATCTCACCCTCTCAAAATGTAAGCAGTCACAGCCGACAGGGCAGAAGCAGGGAAGTAAAGCCTCTCAATCCCTAACTACCAGGAATGGAACAGATACTCAGGACGATCTTAAATGTGACAAAACCAGCATACCTCATGCAACACTGTGGCTGCATGATACAGATATGCAATCTCCAAAGTGGAGTGCATGCACCCCAAGGGGTGTGCAAGGCTACACATTAGGGTGGAGGAAGAAATTATTAGAACTTCAGTTGTACATTTATATAGTTTATCAATAAGTGAATATATGTCTATTGGAAAGTGTATGCTAAAGCTTTGTACTAAGAAGGTTACATGATCAAAAATGCTTGGACACCACTGATACATACAGTCATGTGCTCCAAATTACATAGACAGACATTCATTTTGTAGACACATGACTCCACACAATAGTGAGTTTCAAATATCCAGACACACAAACAGCTCTTGTAATATTTAAAGCAAAAGAAGAAGTGCAGTTATTAAAACAGTGGTCAGAACAGCAAAGCATAATTCATTTCTAAAACACTCTCCTCACTGTGTGAAACGTGTTAGGTCTTGAAGAGAAAAGAGTTGGAATGTGCAGGGCAGACCACACAAACCAAAGAGAAGAAAACCACCCATGAGAGAATAGCTGAGGAGGATAAAAGGGAGGGGTGAGACTAAGACAAGGGGAATAGAGTTTCAAAGGAAAAAGAAAGAAAAACGAGGGTAAGAGTGAGAGAGGTGGGAGACAGAGGTAGAGAAAGCAAGATACACACAGAGCAACTATAAAAGACAGACAAGGAAAGAAAGGGATTTGAAGAAGCAAGGGAGGAGCTGGGAACAGCAAATAGAATAGCAGGCTGAGGAAAGAGTAAGAAGGGTACTATTTATACATGAGAGGACATGTTTGACAAGCAGTTTTGAAGCAGAACTATTTTCAGTGGATAAAATTTTCAAGAAGATTTTTTTCAAGGGCAGATTTATCACTGCAAGTGTCTGAAATAGCACATTTTCCTTCACAGGTTTCTGAAAAACAATCATACTGATTGGTAAATTAAAACCTTATAATATCCTTCTGGATACCATATATTATGGCCTTGTTGTTTTGCCTGTTGATGTGTTTGGTGAAGTACAAAGGTATTTTCTCCCTAAGAAAGCCTGGCATAGAAAGTGGAGAAGCTTACAGAAAATTGGTAAGAGGTAACCGAAGTGCAGAAGGTCTGAGGGGCAGCCCAAGACGCAATGTGAAAATCCAGACCCTGCACCTTTTACAGTCTCTACACTGGCTCTTGACAACCACTAATATACAGTCATGCTTTTTCCTTTTTTAAAATTTATTTGCTTTTTAAATCGTATCGCAAATACTGAGATTTTCTATAAGCAAGGAGGTTTCTTGTGAGTTTCAGTTCTCCCCTGATACAAGCAGTGTGTTTCTGCTCACAGACTAGACTTGTTGTCTGATTTGTTCCTTCTCTGCCATCATTCACTTCTGCTTAGAGCTTTGTTTCCTGAGCTTTAATGGAAATAAATCTAAACCAGAGATGGGAAAACCCCCAATCTATGTTAGCTGACTATGCATCCACCTGTGTTTTAATTATTATTTTTATTATGTGCATGAAAACTCCCTTCCTTGACTATTATATCAACCAGTCTTTATAGTATGACGGTGCCTTAATTTTGTTAATATATGTATATTACTTCACATTTTCCACTGTATTGTCATGGAGTTGTGAAATTTTACTGAAGCCTAAATTAGTATTTTTCTTACTTAAGTAAAAGAAGCTAAAGGATGGCTTAGTTCTGGAAATAAGGACTTTGCTTCTTGGAATCTTGCTTTTTCCATGCGCCTGGACAACCAAGATAACCCAGCATCCTAGACCATGTCTTTGAAACCTTCCCAATATCATCTGGCATCATAAATAAGTAACTATAACAAGACTGACTCCAGGGATGTCTGGATCAACAGATAAGCAGGAAGAATGCAGCAAAAATGTAGTTGCTTTGCTGAGATTTACCATGATTAGGAATCAGTAGTGTGGGTGTTAGTGATTACTCAAATCATGTTGTACCTGAGTGTTTGAAGGGTATAAGAATTGTGTGTGAAACCACATTTGGGTTGTCCCAATTTGGCTGGGACACTTCATGCACATGAATTAATATTTACCCTTGTAATTCTATACTTTACATCCTAACCTGTCCCCTCAGTTGGCATGGGCCAGTTGCAAATTTTCATGGCAGTTTCAAAGGTGAAGAAATAGCTAAACTTGTGTCAGCTCACTGGAGCTACAATCTAAGTGTCTGTTTATCGCTCTGTTTTCTAGCAGTGTCCCTGTACAACCCAAGTGATTTGACACACTCATCACACAGATTGAGTGCTAGTGTTCATAATGCTAACACCCAGATGGAAAACCAGTCATTTATGATGTGGACCAGGATTTGGGGAACTTAAAAAAAGTGCCTAGGAATCCATGACTGGTTTTACAATAATCCTAGTTCCATGCTGCACTGGACACTATTTAGCCAATTCTGTGAAGACCTGCAATTCAGCTGGGTAAGTTCGATACTGTCTACTAGGTTTTTACCTGAATGCCCAGATGTGATAAATTAACTTGTAGCTTAGTGTGACATGAGGCACTACAGGGTTTCTGAAGATGCCAAAGGGGGTAAAAATAAAATTCATGAGCCCTATGGTCATGGCTCAGGAACAGAAAAGTGCAGCAAGAGAGATGTATATTTATATTGTGCATGTTGTTACTAAAGTCCTATGGACTCCCTGGAAAGTATGAATGTATATGTATATCTCTTATAAGGGTGTGTATATATATGTCCTGCAATCTCCTTTGCATTCTATCAAGCACCTGAGACTAGCCCTTTCTATCTGATGATCCATGTTGATCCATATTCCAAGCTCCTTCCTTTGGAGGTATGCTGAGATCACAGTTCTTGATCGAGCATGAAATTTCTAATTTCTGCTTGTAAAAACCAGGAACTGCAAGCTCCTGTTGGAATAGCATAAAGTACTGCTGTATTTTTTTCAGTATTATCTGTTTGACTTGGAAGGAAGAGGGGCTCAAATAAACTGCAAATTATCCCACTGTTTTGTTGCTTCAATAGGAGTGTTTGGAAGTATTCCATACTTAAAGCAGATCTGTGCTAGATTCAGGTGACTGTTGCTCATCTGAAAAATGGCTCCAGAAAGCTGCATAAGATTTCAGAAAGCTCTGTTTTCTGTTGCATGCTTATGGTCTAGTGGAAAAAAATGGACCAACACTTACATAGATGGAAAGGGAAGTTGCGTTTCCTAAGTGCTCTGGGATTTAAGCAAAATTGCTCTGCTAAAAAGATCACGTAACATACAACTTATTCTTGGAAGCCCCACAGAAGAATAAGGACATTAAGTTACTGGCCTTGAAAGGCAGAGAAGTGAAGACTAAACACCCTCAAGAAGCTCAAAGGGTCCCGTTCAGGAACGTAAAGGTACTCACGGTGTGTGGGTTTTTTGGCTCCCAAACTGGGCAGCTTGCGCCACCCTATGTTCAAGTCCGTCAGTAAAGTCTCTGAGCCTGCTCAAACTTACAGCATGGAGTTACATAAAAAACTGTAGTTTCCGTTTAGTTCTTGGCTGAAAAAATTAGTAGAAAAGGACAACTACAAATTTAGTTTCGAATAAAATGATTTATTTTCTTTCTGTGAGAAAAAGAATGTGGGAAGTGTTAAACCAATTTTGTTTAGCCTGAAATTCCGTTTAATTTAATTTCAGGAGCTCTTCAGAGAAAGAATTGAATTACTAGTCACATAGAGCTGCTGACAGAAGTGTTTCATGAACAGACCCTGGCAGTTCCTGGGTCCTAGTCTGTTGCCTGGGTGACAGTTTCTTGTTAGATGTGGAAACATCTCAAGAGGAAAATTAATTTCTCCCTTCACTCATTCCATCTCCCATGCACGGACTGACATGCTCAGGAATGATGGCAGCAACATATTTGTAGTAAATGGTTTAAAAGCACTGTAGCGCAAAATGGGAACTTGTTTCTAAGGCTGTTATTCCACAGACAAGAATATGAGCCTCTACTGAGATAGATCTTCTTACACTCTTATTTTCTATGCTCTGAGTCATATTTCCTCATCTGCTTCCCTGTGCTGGCTGCAAAGATTTGTGCAGTGACCTGGATCAAGGAACTGATCTGACTGAAAACTCACTGGATTGATGAAGGATGAGGGAAAGGTACATAATGTCTTATTTGCCTTAGTCTTTAGTAGCAAGACCAGTTGTTCTTCAGGTACCCAGATCCCTGAGATGGAAGACACAGACAGCAGAATGCAGCCCCCATAACCCAAGGGAAATGCTCAGTAACCTGCCACACCACTTAGACACACACAAGGCTGTGGGGATGGATGGGATTCAGCTGAGGGTACTGAGTCATCTGTCAGAAGTGCCCACTGAGACACTTTCCATCATTTATCAGCAGTTCTGGCTCACCAGAGAGGTCACAGTTAACTGAATGTTGGTAGATGTGACACCCATCCACAAGAAGGGCCAGAAGGAAGATCTGGGAAACTACAGACCTGTCAGCCTGACGTCAGTGAGAGGGAATGTCATGTAGCAGATCATCCTGAGTGCCATCATATGGCATATGCAGGGCAAGTAGGGGATCAGGCCCAGCCAGCATGGGTTCATGAAAAGCAGGTCCCCTTCTGTGACAGGATGGCCTGTCTTGTGGATGAGGGAAAGGCTGTGGATGTTATCTGCTACCTGGACTTTAGTAAAGCCTTTCACACCATTTCACACAGCATTCCCCTCTAGAAGATGGCAGCCCATAGCTTGGACAGATGCACTGTTTTCTGCATTAAAAAATGGTTGTATGGCCAGGCCCAGAGAGTGGTAGTGTATACAGCTAAATCCAATTTGGAGCCAGTCACAGGTGGGGTTCCATGGAACTTAGCTTAGTTTAGCCAGCCCTGTTAAATATTTAAATTTATGAGCTGGGCAAGGGAATTGAGTGCACTGTCAGTCATTTTGCAGGTTGTACCAAGCTGGGTTGGAGTGTTGATCTGCTGGAGGGCAGGAAGGCTCTGCAGAGGGTTCTGGACAGGTTGGATTGGTCAAGAACAATTATATGAGGTTCAACAAGGCCAAGTGCAAGGTCCTGCACCTAAGTGCAGCACTGCAGGCTTTAGACAGAGTGGCTGGAAAGTGACCCAGTAGAAAAGGATCTGGGAGCATTAGTCAACAGCTGGCTGAACATGAGCTGGCAGTGTGCCCAGGTGGCCAAGAAGGCTACTGGTATCCTGGCCTGTATCAGCAATAGTGTGGCCAGCAGAACCAGGGCAGTGATTGTCCTCCTGTACTCAGTACTGCTGGGCCTGCACCTCGAATACTGTGTTCAGTTTTGGACCTTTCACTGCAAGAAAGACACTGAGGTGCTGGAGCATGTCTAGAGAAGGGCAACAAAGCTGGTGAAGGGTCTGGAGCACAGGTCATATGAGGAGCTGCTGAGGGTGCCTGGAGAAAAGGAGACTGAGGGGAGACCTTATTGCTCTCTACAACTACCTGAAAATAGGTTGCAACAAGATGGAGGTTGGTCTTTTCTCCCTGGTAACAAGTGATAAGACAAGAAGAAGCAACCTCAAGTTGTGCCAGAGAAGGTTTAGATTGGAAATTAGGAAGGATTTTTTTACCAGAATTGTTATCAGGTATTGTAACAGGCTGTCCAGGGAAGTGGTTGAGTCAACACCCCTGTACATGTTTAAAAGATGCATAGATGTCCTGGTTTTAGCCAGGATGGGGTTAATTTTCTCAGTAGCTAGTGTAGTGCAGTGTTTTGAATGGCAGTTAGGGATATGGTTAAGTGGTAGGCCTGGCAGTGTTGTATTAATGGTTGGATTTGATGATTCTAAGGGTCTTTTCCAAGCTTAATGGTTCCATGATTTCCTTGTGTCCTATTGCTGGTCACCATTGAGAGAAGGTCAGCACCTTCATGTCTACTGAACCCTGTAGGAAGTTGTAGACTGTATGAGGTCATCCCTCAGCCTTCTTTCATCTGAACAAACCAAGCAACCTCTTGCTCTGGAGACCTTTCATCATCTTGGTTGCCCTCCTCTGGACACATATAGCCTGATGTCCCTCTTATATTAGGGGCCCAAAACTGCCCACAGTACTTGAGGTGAGGCCGCACCAGCACAGAGTAGGGTGACACAATTACCTCCCTTGACCAGCTGGTGATGCTGAACTTCATGAACCACAGGACATGGTTGTACTTTTTGGCTGCCAGGACACACTGCTGACTCATACTCAACTTGTCTTTGACCCTAATACCCTTTCCAAGGGGCCTCTCATCCCCCCAGCTTGTATGTATTGGAGTCCAGGATGTGAACAGAGAAGAGTAAGATTTGTGGAAAAGATGAAAAAGAATTGAAGAAGACCTTGGAGAAGGGAATGTAATTTTTAACTAGATCTCAAGGGAATAAAGAGCTAGTGGAGGTGTTTGAGAATGAGTAATAAAAGTTTCCTTGTGCTGAAGTCTGCATACAAGGGGTTCAGAGGCTAAAGATACTATGCGAATTTCTCTAGTTCTTTCACGAGATCATGGAATTCTAGTTCACTGTGGGTGTAAAATCACACAAGGCATGAAAATTAGGAGTGTCTCTTTCAAGCACTGCGCGTTGGGGCCAGGGGGCTCCACCTTGTGCATCTGTGGCTGAACAGTGCCACCCGGCGGACAGAGGTGGCACATCCAAGCACGAGCTGCAGGGAGGGGTGTCAGCCTCCTCTGACCTTCTGCTGATGCTTCACATGAGTACCGTCTGTTAGAATGAGAGGTATGAAAGCATCGTGTATACAAATTTTAGATGTTCCATGGGAAAAAAAAAGGCCCAAAGCTTTGAAAATACTAACCCTATGTTCATAAGCTTACCAACTGTGCTTGCTAGCACTGCATGGTTCAGGGTACTGAAATTGGTAGAGAAAGAATTTTGAAACTACCTCCCTTATCGCTAGCATTGCAGGGATACTAATGGATTCCAAGTGACTGTAGTTAATCATTGACTACTACCATGATGGGCTTTTCTCATCTTAAAGCCACGGGTGCTCTCTGTTTAAAGTCGGCATTATCTCGATGAGCCTTGAGGTCTCTTCCAACCTGGTTGATTCTATGATTCTATGGTTCTGAGATTATCCTAGTGACATAGTGTGGTGCTACACTGTGGAAAACTAAGTTAGTTTTTAAGCAAGTCTTTTTTTCCTATGAGTTTATGATTTCCTCTGTGATGCTTGAACTGTACTCTTTCAACCAAGATGGTTAGGGTCCTGAGTGCACCAATAAGTCTCAATTGTCCTGGACAATCTCGCCTGCACCCTCCAGTGCAGTTTCTGTCCATTTTCTCAGAAGCTTTATTTAAGGTCAAATGTAGGCACATATTCCCTGTCTAAATTATGTTGTGGGCAAGTCTTTACCTTTGTTGTTGGTAAGATGGGTGAGATGCACCATTGCCCTGCAGATTCTGCTTTGCATTTGTGCTTAGAAAAAGCTCTACTGATCTTTTATGGACCATTTTTTTTTCCCCTTTGTTAGGAACTGCAGTGATAGAACAAGGGGTAGCAAGTTCAAATTAAAGGAGAGGAAATTTAGGTTCAATATTAGGAAACAGTTTTTTACTGTAAGGGTGGTAAGACAGGGAAGTAGTGGCTGCCCCAACCCTGGCAGTGTTCAAAGCCAAGTTGGATGAGGCCTTGAGCAATCTGGTCTAGTGAGGAGGTGACCCTGCCCATGGCAGGGGGGTTGGGACTAGATGATCTATAAGGTCTGTTCCAACCCCTAATTATTCTATGATGTTAACAAATTGCCTGTTCTTGTTTCAACAGTCTCCTGCTGGCTCATCTAAAAGCTTTCTTTCCTACTTAGTGACCACCAGATAGGTGCATAAAGGTTCTTAGGAGGCTTTTAAAGGCAGAGTGTCATTCAGGTAAGGTCAGCTCAAGGCCTTTGTTATTGACACAAGACTATGTTACTTTGTCAAAACACAGGCATTTTTCTCCGATTGTGTTAGCATTACTAAGGTGAAAATTCAGTCCTTAAACAGATAAGAGCAGGGAGATATCATCCTAAAAGTATAGTAGGTTTTATAGAAAATGTCATGTTCGTTTGATTCCAAAGTGCTGGGCAGAGAGAACAACTGGCATGGCTGTTTAATGCAGGCTTCAGTTTTCATGTTTCCTTTACTTTTGAAAATGCCATTGCTTTATTAATAAAACTACTGTTTAAGTTGCTCTTTATGCCTCAACGAAGCAAAGAAAGAAACTCTAATGCTGCTGATACAGAACCATGCGCTGGAGCTCACTTCCTGCATAGGACTAACAGTTTTGACAAGGTACAATGAAATGAGCAACAAAGAGCTGCAGAAAGGGTAGGAAAAATGGTGAACTTGTTGCTATACTTTGCAGCAAGATTGGACAGATCATCCAAATAAATAAATAAATAAGTATGAATTGTATATGCAAAATATATGGCACAGTTGTTGCATCCTTACAGCTGATTTTGTGACTGCTTGGAGAGGAGAATAGAGCAGACAGCTTGTCTATGCACAAAATGCAGATGAGGAAGAAGAGACCTTTCCTACAGTAGCTAATGTAGTGTGCTTGCAAAGAGTCACTTTCTGATTTCACATTCAACAAGATAAACACGGATGTGGTAGAAAGATTTCTGTCTGTAGCTGCAACAGCTTGCATACTTGACTAAGTATTCTCTGGCTCAGAGAAAAATAAATAGCTTCAAGAGAAGGCTGCAACTTCTGATAAATACAAGACTGTTTTTGAGGGTCAGTTCTTTGACTGTGGCCTGTAAATAAAGTAAAGCTGTTTTGTCCACAGTAGCATGGGTTTGCTTTTTTTCCATAAATAAACTAGACTTATGTCTTGCCTTCTACCTCAGTGTGCTAGGGGCAGGCATTAATCCCAAATTATCTTTCTTTTGCTCTCTATAAATCCATTTTTCTCTCTCATTCACATTTATCCTAAAACACAGCCTGTGCCAATCTGCTTACCTTACCTTACCTTATCTGTGATAGTCTAGCATTTCTATCTACTGACTTTCTGTCATTCCCTTGATATGAAGTGCTTTTTAATGAACTGCTGAAATTGTTCATTTTCCTGGACTCTGAGTTACTGCCTGAACAAGACCAAATCAATAATTGTTTTGAACAATTCATTTAAGAGGGGAGGTAGCTGCCACATGCAAAGCAGTTCATGACTGCCTAGTCCGTTCAAGGTATCAGCATCCTAAACTCAAGTTCTTATGTAAAGGAGAACAGATATTAATGTGAAAAATTCATATTTAAAGTAGATTTATCTCTTCTTTCAAAGATGGAACATAACTTGTAAAAGGAATACTCCAGGAATATGGGACTAATTCGATACCCAGTTTTTCAGTAATTCACTGGTAAAATGATTCTGCGGAAGTGGAATGTTGAAAAAAGCACTAGAGGAAAAGTATTAACTTCTGATTTTTCAGGAAGTTGGAAAGGTAATGGAAGAGGGAGAATCAGGAATAAAAGGAGAATCTAGAAAAAGGAGGGAAAGTAAGAGACACAGCATGACCAAATAACAAATCCAGAGGAATGAGTTAATGGAGACTGGAAAAGGAAATTTTTGTAGAGAGAAATAATATCAAGGCAACAGATAGAACATCTGGCTTCAAAATGCTCGATATCTCTTGCGTCAGTGCTGTTGCAGAACAGGAAAATGCTGACATGGCTCTTGTTCTCCTTACAGCTGCCGAAAATAAGAACAGAATGGAGCTGTCAGGACCAAGAGGTATGTTTTTTCTCTTTTTCTCCTTCCTTCCTTCAGATGAGCACTCTCAGATCTTCTGTGAGCCTCAATGTTTCATTTTTCTGCTTCAGGGATCATTCAGCTCCAGATATCATCAGCTTCTTGGAAAGCTACAGTGGCAGTGCTACTATGAACCAGAAGTTAGCCCAGGAGGAAGCTTTGCCAGCTCCGGTGGTTTGTGCTGCTCCAGATAGTGCGAATTTCATCAGTAATTGCACAAGAGGTGTGTTACTGGTGCCTGGAACCTCATGCTGAGCCAAGTGAACAGTTGATTCTTGCACAAAGACCCCCCTGACCTGCTGAGCGGAGTTGTGCTGGTTTCATCTGGCACTTCCTACCCTCACTGGAGGTAAGGGCTTCAGACTACTTCCTGGTAAATACAGGCTGTTTACGTTTTGTTAACCCTGGAAGCTGAGTGAAAAAAGAATCTCTCATTACTAAAGGCTTCTCAGAGGTTTTATTTCAGGTCATGAGTACAATTACTTCCAAATTCCAAGGAAATTCTGAGTTAATAAAAAGTTTATTATTGAGTTTTGCCAATATCTCTGACAACTTTTGGTAATTTTTTTCATCGTTATTTTGCATTAAAAATGGGATTCACTGGAAAATAAAAAACCAGCTTCTCCTCCTTGAGAGTGTTCTTTAAGATCTGCATTTTCAGGGTGTATGGAATGTGGCTCATCCACCTCAGTCTCAGGAATGCTGATCAGTGAGAAATGCGCAGAAAATTGACCCTCCAAGCGTGTTCATACCCTAGGGGAAGGGGAAATAGGATCAGCTCACAATCAGTTTAATTATGTATGGGAGGAAAAATGCCTTTTGACTCATCCTGCTTATATTTAAGCACTGAGATTTTACTAATGAATAGGGGACAGGTTCTTATTGTGACTGTCTAAAGACTTCTGCTCAGATTTTGCTAAACTCCTGCTCAGATTTTGACTAATACAGCTCATACTAAGGCCTGATGTGTGCTGGAGCAGTGCCATGATGTCAAAGTGGGAGCAGCACATGGGTAGGACAGGTGCCCAGAAAGAGGTAAAGGGCCATTATGTAGCCACTGTCACCTGCAGATTGCTGACTCCTGCAGCCATTGTCTTTGTCTGACAGTTTGTTCAGAATCTGCTAATTTGTGAAAATGGTATGGACCAAACTTCCAAACTGGAAGATAAAAAACCTTCAGCTTACTCAAAAAGCCGCTGGATCGCTGAGACTTTCATGCTTCCCGGTGTGGTACGGGGGAAGAGCAAGGATGAATTCCCTCACCATTGGATAGGTTACTAGTTTTTTTAACTTATCTTTTTCTTGTACATGCACAAATTAATGATTATGGGTTTTAAGTTATGGAACCTTATGGTTTGAATGGTGAATAAGTGAATTCATGTGATAGACTAGTCGAGGCAAAAGGGGATTGAGTCCTTGTTTGTCATAATTATTTCATTTCTTAATGTGCTCATGAAATAAAGTTTGAACCACAGGGTATTTTAACCTGTAAATTTGAGAGATCCAAACAGACCATGACAAGACATTGGATTTGACAGCTCCTAGAAACTCTGAGCATATCCTAATGCTGCTTTATATGCGTTCTTTTCTAGGCATACTTGACATCTTACCTCAGGTCAATGAAAACAAAAAGGTAAAGATACATAAGAACTTGTTTTAGGGACAGAAGAATGTTGAAGATTTTCAAGCAGAAAAAACAAGGCTGTAAATAACATCTTCACTGGTCTGCACTGTAACAGTAATTTATTATTAATAAATTTTGTTTTCCAATTTATTTTAAAATATCTGAGTACAAGTTTATAGTGAATAAGATGATTAGGCAAACATCCTTTATCCCTACTGTTGGTAGAAATTCAGCCTAGCTTTTCATAAATCATCTCATGTAACTGCAGAAATAAAAGATTCATTTATTTTCAGTCTTTTATATTCCTATTTGTCTGTATATACAAATTATATTTGATGCCAGCTTTATTTCAAAGAGATTGATTGAGAGAAAATTGTGTTCTCACATATTGTATGCACATCATTATAAGTACATTCCTATAATCACACTGTTCCCCAAACTCTTTTTTAGCTTCACTAAACAGCTTCAAAAGCTTGTAAAGGAAATGTAATAAGGATGGTTGTGTTGTTACAAGTTTATTTGTAGGAATGAATAGTGTCAAAGCAATGAAAAAGTCTATGTATATCTTAGTTACGGAACTTTATTAATGCTTATTTAAAGTCTTTTATCTTTCTCTATGAAAAAGTCAAGATACTTAAGTTTTCAAATGCAGTGGTAAAGTTTGTGATTTAGGTTGCGAGATATGTATTTTTTTAAGAAGTACACTGATTACCAACAGAAAAACAAACATCACCATAAATATGGGTGTTTATGGGCCTAAATCTGATTTATGGTTCCTTTCTTTTTTGCCAGAGGAGAAGTGTCTTCAAGTCTGTGTAACTAACTACATGAGTTCTTTTCTCAAGGTCTGATAAGAACTGTGAAATGTAACAGGGATTATATACATTGCTGCACAGTGCTGAACATACTACACTCTTCAAACTATGAGAAAGTTATTAATGTCACTCAGATTCAGTTCACCTTCCCCTCCATGTTTAACTGTTTGCTGAATCAGCTTCTAGTTAATTTTAGCCTGTACGTAATAAGATTTTTAGAATAATCTGAACAGTGCAAAAATGGATACTTGTAACAGATCTATAAATACTAGTATTCTTTCTCACATTTTGAGTACACTTACCAAATATATAGTTATATGCATTAATTAAAACTAAAATAAATGTTGTCAGTTTATACCTCTATCCTGTAGTATCGAGCCAGAAAGATTTCTTTCTTTGCCCATATAGTCCTGCTAGACTCATAAAGTGCAAGCTGTGTTTCTTAGTCCTGCCAGTGTGTGACCCTCACTTTACTCACTGTCTGGCTATATGTTGTTTGCAAAATCAAATGCTTTGGTTTTAATTTCTATTTTTAGCATATGGGTAAGATTGAGTGCAAATAAATGAATTTTATTTGGTGGTCTTATGTGAGGTTTTGTACAGAGGTGCCAGAAAGCAACCTCTGCTGTTAAATACTTTTATCACCATGTGATAAAATACATTTTCAGGCTGGTTTTAAGGTTTTGCTGACTTGCCTTCTTTCCTTAGTTTTTCAGTAAACTGTTGAATAGTTAATGAGCAGTATCTTCTACTCAAGAATGTGTGGCAGCCAGCATCCATTAAGTTTTATTTGCAGATGTTCTGTAAAGCAGGCTTCTTCCCTTACATGAGAATTTAAAGATCTATAGCTTTTGCTTCCTCTGCAAAGTCTTTCATTGACTTCAGTGACAGCGAATATAGTAAAAATCAATACTTTGAATGTTAGGCATTGCTTAGATGAAGGGCAAACAGATATACCTGCTGGATCTCAGTCCATTGCATTGCAAGTTGACTAGACATACTTTGCTCACCTTTTTGTTCTCTTTATTTAAGCCTACATCTAGCTCTCTTCTGAGACTGGTGATGTCGAAATAAAGAAAGATATCTGGGTAGCCATTTGGTTCTCTTTTTATCATGACATTCACAAAATACATGAGCAGAAATGATCTACTGTACATGAGAAGACATTTTCCTTTCTCTGATTTTTTTTTCTTTTACTTCTTCCCTCTTTATTTCTTTTTCTGTTATAGGTGAATTCTCGGATTCTCCACCAGGAGGGGTACAGAGACAGTCTTATTGAATTGACCAGAGAAGTTGCAGAACACATAAATGATACTAAATGCCATTATCAGGTATTTTTCATATAAAAATACAATAACAACACAAGTCTGAAACAGCTGGCTTACAGACAGTAGCATGTATTCTCTCACATAAATGCTCTTGATACCTATGACTGGAAATGATGTAGCTTTCATATCTTCCTGGATACCAAATCTATGAAGCCTATGTTGTGGACATTCATTGCCACTGAAAATAAATTAAGCCTATCACAGCATTTTGATGATGATTACCCAGGTCATGTCATGCTCAAAGTGACAGCAAGGTATTTTGATACCTTTATTTTTGCAGCTTCATCGGAAAGAGCAATATCCCAACAAACTCAGTGCTAGGATTAGGGGGTGAGGTCTCTCCCTCCAACTGCCCACATTTAGTAGCTCTAGAACTAAAATGCTCAACTGGAAATTAGCAGACCCAGTTTAATTCCTCTCCCTGCTTCTTTTGGGCTTGACTTAACCACTGGTGTGTAACAGGATTTGTGAGTAAGATTTTCCTCTTGAAGTTCTTTCACTTCGTATTCAATGCTTAAATATTTATTGATCAGACATAGAATCTGTTCCATGTGAAAAGTCCAGGGTATAAATTTTTATTTTTTATACAGTAGGAAAACATCAGTCATTAATCACTTTGCTATACCCTGCCACACAGTGCACTAGAGAGTTGGTTTGTCTGGATTCAGATCTGCTTTGAAACAACATCTACATGGGATTTGAACCTAAATATTGTCCTTGAACATTTTGCCTGTAATATTGCTGTAGACCACTCTGCTGCCCCCAGTCTCACATAAATCCGGAGGGACACTCTAGCTACATGTTCTGTGTGAAAAGATGTTTCTCTTTCCAGCCCATTTACCTGGATCTTAAGTCAACTTTTACATCGTGTCTAGTTACATACTTCATCAGCTACTTCACACACTAGTTCCCCTCCTCATCTGCATTATGTTGGCTTTGTAAAATACCATTGTCAATATCAGCTTGAAGATCTTTCTCCTACAGGAAAAGAGCCTGTGTATTTCTGAGTCAACACTTTCAATTGAACATTTCACGGTCTCCAGTTTAATGACAGACATGAGTAGCTCTGGAACATTAATTCCAGTCCCTTTTCCGTGAAGCTCTGCCAATGCAAAAACAGAGAACTCTGGAATATACAGCCCCTGAGGATCACTGTGAACACCCACTCATTCCACCAGATGGTATCCTTTCACTTAAATAAGAAAGAATAATTTCAGTAACACAGGCCTTAGGCTGCTTGATGTTACCATTGGTCTCTGGGGCCTCATTTCAAAGCTAGATGGCAAATATGACTACAGGGATGATTCCCACTCTGCACCCAAAACACCATGGTAGAACAGCAATCAATCTTATTACACAGGTTAAAAGATTCTGTCAGAGTCAGTGGTATCATTATGGATCTCTGAAGATGCATTTATAATTATTACAGGTACTGCTGGACAACTAAGGGAAAAGAAGTTACTAGGTATTTACTTCAGGAATCACCCAGGTTTCCTTCACTTTTGCTGTGTGTTAAGGCTGCAACAGGCTCCCACATGAAGCTCTTCCCAAAATAATAACATACACTCTTGTTCTGACAGGTGGAGAAGGGAGAAAAATAATTAAGATCTGAGCATATGTATTGTATTTTTCCAGAAATAAAAATTCCAGAAGTTACCAATACAAACTAAAACTACATTATTTGATCGCACTAAACATTTTCTAATTTATTCTGGAAACAAAATTTTAAAAGGTAAAATAAAACATAGAAAGGCAAATAAAAAGAAGATTGTCATATATGCCACTATCCTGTCTGAAAGAACAAGAAGACCTTCCAGCTGAGTCAGTTTGCTTGAAATTTCTTGCCGGAAGGAGCTTGGTTTTCAGCATAGATGTAGCTGTTACAGAGATCTCTGCTATTGGTTTACAAGAAACACGTGAAATGGACCTATATAAGTGCCTCAAAGGGAGAGGTTCACTGACTACTGAGGCAGAAATGAGGATGTGGACTGCTTGGTGTGTGACCATGTACTTCTTTGGAGCAAGTAAGAAATCAGTAGAGCCATAATACCCACTCTGCTGCTGGGAGAATGTAGTTTGCTTGTTTTACTGTGGGTTTGTTTTGCTTTGTCTTATAGGAGCTGAAATCACCCAATCCCCAAGTCTTGTGCTGAGAGAAGATGAGAAAGCTACTCTGACATGCAGCCAAAACGATAATCATGGTTCTATGTACTGGTATATGCAGCAGCCAGGGAAGGGGCTGCAATTAATCTATTATTCCTTTGGTCAAAATAGTGAACAAGAGGGTGATATTCCCACTGGATTCAAAGCTAACCGGCCAAAGCTTTCAGATTTCAATTTGGATATTTTATCCTTGAAGATGAACAATTCAGCTGTCTATTTCTGTGCTAGTAGTTTGAACACAACACTTCAAAGGGACTTGTTTTCTTTACATAAACCTCTCTCATTTCCAGCACTTTCCCTCTGAGGGGAGCTGCTCTCAGCACAGAAAAACAGAGTGTAGGCCAATAGTCTATTCACAAATCAAATGTTGCTGAGGAGTTGGAACAAGAAAAGGTAGAAATAAGACCTAGGCAGAATAGGTATTTGAAGTGCAGCTTAATTGCTGAACTCCTCTTTGCTGTTCAGCCATTTATCCTCTGTCTCATCAAGACAATTAATAAAGATGGGTAACCAAATGCAGGCATAAAACAAAGGAAATGGAAACTGCAATCCATACAGGCACAAGTTATTGTCCCCTAAGCCATTTTATTACCTGACACAGAACAGTTACTTGAGATATATATCTAAGTCTAGCATACTTTAGAGACAGTGACTTCTATGTGTATTCACATTCTTTCCTGAGTATTATCAAGCAGTGAAAGCCACAATATTTTTCACTGTGCTTGAAATGGTCACCCTAATCACCAGAAATCTGTAGAATTACCATTGTCAACAGAGATGAGAAGGAGCCTGAACAAAAAAATGATGTAAGACTAGAAGCTAAACAGAACTAATATGCAACAGATTGGATTAAAATTACTAAAGAGGAACCATTACCATGGTCTGCAAGTGCATAGGCACATTCCTGAAAGGATACATGTGTATGGAGGAAAAAAAGTGTAAAGGGAGATCATCAAAGTAGCATGCAGCTTAGAATTAATT
This sequence comes from Acanthisitta chloris, assembly GCF_000695815.1. Lineage (NCBI taxonomy): Eukaryota > Metazoa > Chordata > Aves > Passeriformes > Acanthisittidae > Acanthisitta > Acanthisitta chloris. The sequence continues at coordinate 18,911 of NW_008683108.1, forward strand.
CAAATTCATGAAAAAAATAGCATGGATCTTCATTTGTTCAGGAGTTGTTCTGAACATCCAGTTTACTTCTGGCTACATAGTGAAGCATATGCCACATCTATCTCTTTATATACCTCTCTCAGAATTTAATCTTCACCAACAGTCTATATTAATCTGGTTTATTTCATCTCTCCATGGATGAATTCTGAGGGGCTTTTTTCTCCCAGACAACTTTGCGATGTTCCTCAGAGTCTTGTAGTTCTTTCTGACTGTGAGCAAAGTCCTAGTATGAGCAGTGCTTCAGAGACCATCCATATTTTGAAGACAAAAATATAGAGGGATGAACAAGCAGGATGTGAATGTAAATTTATTTACTATATAATCTGTCCCTGATGGAATATTTCAGGCTTGGCATGAAGAATCTTGTGTCTCACACGAAAAGACTAACCAGTGTCTTTCCATTACCACCATTCTTCAGGGTAGTGACATTGGTGCAGTGGAATTAGTCATAGGCACTCTTCAGTGTAAGCTTTCCGTAATGGAAATATAACAAACTGTCCTAAATTGTCTGAAATCAAAAAAGCACTAAGCATGGTCCTTGTGATGTATAAAAGTCACTTGCATAATTTGATAGTTCAAAATAAAGAATACTAATAATATGTTTCTAGTTTTGGAAAGGTTTGAATAAAAGATGCAGAACAGGAACATTCCATAATTAGACACAGCATTCACATTGTGAGATTATTCTTATTCCAATCTGAATTATGCCACATTATATTGTAAATGTTGTAGGGCAAAGGAATATTACCACACACATGCAGGATGACCATGCTGATCTTCAAGGAAAAATTTCAATTTGTGATTATTCCACAGTGTTTCTTCACTGGGAAGGGAATTACTGGACTACAGTCACATTCTGAAGAAAAGGTGAAATAAATTTCATCTGATGTCCAGAGACATCAACTGACTGTCTAGAGAGCAGCTTTGCAGAAAAGCAATTGGATATGCATAAGCAGCAAGCCCTTTCAGCAATGAAGGCTCATTGCATTTTTGGTTGCATTAGCAAGAATTCAGTTAGCATATTGAAGCATTTATAAGGCTATATTTGGAATACCACCTCTATTGTCCATACACACCCCTGCCTTGCCCCAGTCACTGTACAACAGAGATCTAAAAAATTGTAGAGCCCAGCAGACAGTCAGTCCCTAAGATAGTCAGGGGGCTGGACCTGAAACCTAAGAAGAGAGGTTGAGGGAATTGATTTTGTTCATTACGGAGAGAAGAAGGCTAAAAGATGAATAATTGCATGACTCCAGCTGCCTAAACAGAGTTGTAGTCTTAGAGGGGCACAGTTGAAGCAAGTGGGAAAAAGTTGCAGCAAGATAAACTCTGTTTAGATGTACTGGAAAATGCTTCTTATTGATGATGCTTCAGCAGTGGAACAGGCTTCTTAGAGAGCTTGTCAAACTTCTGTCCTTGAAGATACTCAGAAATCACCCTGACACATCTGAACAACATGATCTAGCTTTGGAGTTGTCCCTGTTTTGGACAAGAATTTGCATTGAGAGACCACCAGAAGTACTCTACCATCAAAATTTTTCTTCAAGTCTATGATTTTTATTATATTGCTTTGCTGATTTGGGATACCAAGAAAAGCGTGATTTTTTTTTAAATTTGTGAAAGCAAGTCAACAAGTTCCCCAAACCCACAAGTCTTATTTTTTGTGCATTGCACAACAGAAACAACAGCTGCACATGCAGTACCCATCTGCAGACCTGACTAACAAGATTGAGTGATAACTTGAGACAAAAAACCCACCAGCTTTCATAAGGCCCTTTATGTGTCACTGTTTCTGTCCAACTGTAATTTGGTGAAGACAAAGCAGCATCCTGTGCCTCATCCTGAGAGGCTGGGTTGGTGATGTGGTAAGAGAGGCTGCTGCGTTATCGTAGCTTTTTTTGAGTAAATGTCAAACCGCATCCTGTTTTGCTAAAATTCAACTGCTGTTCCCTTAAAGACATATTTTCAAGCACATTTTGGCATATCACCTGCTCATTCTGAGGTACCATTTTCTGCCAAGGTCTTCAGAGTCATTTTCCCCTGCTGTTATGCTAGACAAAAGCTCCCTTCAGGGTCTCCACTCTATACCTCCTACTCCTTCTGCCTTGCTATTGCATTTTCAGATCTTCTGCTTCCAAAGCTCCACAAGCACTCCTCTACCTTGCTCTGCATTATTCCTACATCTGTTTAGGATACATCAGTACATAAAAGGTATGATTCTCTTCTCCATTTATTCCTGAGTGAGCTGCCACTGAATTAACAATTGTTTAATTTGTGGTATAAGGTAATATTGAGATGCAAAGTGGATGAAAAATCTCCAGAAACACTCTCCAGATTTAGTAATCCATTGGATTCACTGTTTATGGTGCACAGAAAAGGTACCCACAAATGCAGCTTTAAAGAACCACACTCTGATTCCCCTTCCTCCTCCACAGATTAGATTCTCTTCCCCATCTCTGAGTGATATCATTTGCTTTTCTTTATTTTCTTGTTTTCTTATTCTTCCTAATTTTATTTTTTCTTTGAAAGGTCCACACAATTTGATAATACTTCATCCATTATTTTGTGCAATATCTCCCTGGAATTCTTTCCCCCTTCTTTGTCTAAAACTGTCCCCTTCATTCTCACTGTCTGGTTCTCTTGAACATTGTAAGAGATATAATACAATTGTAGAAAACTGAATTTACATAAATATCAACTTGAAGACATCACTTTGTCCAAAATGGTCTCCTGTATGCTTAGAGTGAGTTATAACAAATGTGTACAGAGTAGAATTCTGTTCCTCTCCTTGGACCTAAGCATGAGTCCCATCACAAACATCCCATACAAAATAGTCTTGAAAATGAGCATAATGTACAAAAACTTTCCATCTGCAACCCTTCTCTGATAGTTTTCTGAAAAATAAGGGAGAAAGCTATAAAAATAAAAAACCACTGAGAAAACAAATTTTTCATTAGAAAACTTTACTAGGCAAGGCTTTTTTTCCATGCTGCTGATTAGGAGAACTTGTTTAGAGCTCATTTGCAAAAGTTATAACTTGACTGCCCTTAGCTGAAATATCATGTTAACTAGTAATTGCATTAGACTTTTCACATTCACACTGGTATGACTGATTTATACTTTTTGTGAAGTATGAGAAGTTGAGGGCAATGAAACTGTATTTGCAGTCTTTCTCATGGCAATATAATTTGTACCAATTCTGCAATATATTTAAGGAGGTAGCATTCTGCAGACTGTGGAGTCAGTGACTTAGCAAAATGTTCTGCTTGCTAGAATATCAACATACATCTTTATGCTACAGGTAGGTCTGATGTGTTCTAGCAGCCAGTCTCATCAAAGATTTCATATGAGCAGATAGAATTTGGGTTTTCACATCCATGCTCATGTATCCAGCAAGAACATGAATGCACATGTCAACACGTGCAATTCTGCACCTGTGCAGACATCTATGAATAGCTGTGCCTGCCAGCACAAACAAACACAGGACACATTGAGACACATGAACATAAGTCACATCTCTCTTTGCATCCACAGCTGCATATATAGATAAAAAAACTCACTGTCAAGAGAGGAAAATATGAAGGGCTTTGCTTTGTAGAAATTGCAATTAAAAAAAAAAAAGACAAGAAAAGAAATAGGAAATATTATTTGAGTCCAGATATGTATCAGCCCCTCCTTTCAAGTGGTCTGTTTGCATGATCACATGTATAATAGGGTGTGGGGGTGGGGAATGAGAATTACATGGCTCATAGGAAGCTTGGAGAAGAACAGAACTGGATTCCTAAGCTTGATCTCAATTTCAGGGATTGACAGATCTGAGTTCAGTGTAGGAGCATCCTTTTTATTCCAGAACCTCAAAGGAAGTGTCTGTTATTTGTCAGATTTTTTTTCTTACATCGATCTGTTTAGTTGTGTCACTCCTGCAAAATGTAACTTGTCTGCTCCTGAACACCTATCCTCAAATTTGAAGTGCTGGAATGGGTCCAGAGAAGAGCAATGATTCTGGTGAAGGGACTCGAGCACAAGTGCTATGAGGAGAGGCTGAGGGAGCTGGGGGTGTTTAGCCTGGAGAAGAGGAGGCTCAGGGGAGACCTTATCACCCTCTACAACTCCCTGAAAGGAGGTTGTAGTCAGATGGGGGTTGGACTGTTCTCCCAGACAACCAGCAGTAGGACAAGAGGGCACAGACTCAAGCTCTGCCAGGGGTGGTTTAGGTTAGATATTAGGAAGAGATTTTTTACGGAGAGAGTGATCAGGCATTGGAATGGGCTGCCCGGGGAGGTGATGGATTCATTGTCCCTGGAGGTTTTTAAGCTGAGACTGGATGTGGCACTTAGTGCCATGGTCTAGTAACCACAGTAGGGTTGGACTTGATGATCTTGGAGGACTTTTCCAACACAGTTGATGCTATGATTCTATGATTCTATGATTCTTATGTGTTCCAGCCTAAGCTGGAATTGTTTTTTAATGTTCTATTCTCCTGTGCTCTAGTCTACTCTAACATTATAGAGCAAAAATTATGAGGCATCTTTGGAAAAAAAATCATCATATGAATCCAACAAATTCTCTTGTTGTCTACTTTTGTCACACTCCCTGAAATGTGCCCCTTGCACAACCTTCTCATGATTCCCACTAACTGAGAACTGTTGCTTTTGTTTTTTCTCCAAAGTACTGGATATTGGCAGAGCACGGACTTACAGGGTAATATCAAAACTACTCACACCAATCCTGGGCTGATGTTCAGTGGTAACCATGTTAAATCTTTGTTACCGTTTTAAATTTTTTTTTTTCAGTGTAGTAGCCAAATTACAGCATAAAAGCAACCCTAATTTCTCTGTCAGTAGGCAAGCAATTTATTGTCTGGTGCTCTAGTTTGACATCAGTATCCTCGCAATTTTTAGGAATCACTATATGTTATGTAAAGTCCAATCTCTTTTATTTGGACCCACTCTTGTTTTCCTTCTCTCCAGCCTCCACATATTTTGCTAGTTGCTCATGAACACTTGCATGTACTTCCCAGTCCTTCATCTTTTCATGGACTCACATTCTGTTTGGATAAGACAGTGGGAGATAGACTGCATGAATAAGAGGGAATAATAAGATTAGCTCATTATGTAGACAATTTAATTCTGAGGCAAAGACTTGGCCATTCACACAATTCATTACTGCTGGAATAGAGCCAGAAGACTCAGTGAACACTGAGTAGAGTCTCTGGGAGTTCTGCATTGTAGTGACAGTATATATTCTTCCAGAATGCACTTATCTGATGTGAGGTCTCTTCTTTGGTCTTGTCTCATCCTTCTCACTCCTTTTAGTTGCTTGCTTGGTAGCTTTCTTCACAGTTTTATTAATCTGAGAAAATGCCCCTAAAATGACCGGACAAATTTAGTGATTGGTTAAATTGTCCCCTTCTTCTTCACAGTCCCTGCTGTTTCCTTCTTTCTTAACATGCCTTTCCTGAAACACTATCTTTAGTAAAGCCCTGCTGACTCAGACACTTTCACTTTTTTTTTCCTACCTAGAAGAGTGAGCCATGTTCCTTTCTCAACATACAGTATTACTACTGGCCTTCAAATAAAAATTGCCTGAGAAGCTTGTTCAATCTTCCTGCTCCTTATCAACACAAAAGTTCTCTTTCCTAATCTACCATTTCCAGAATAGCCACTCCTGAAATACTCCCCATCCCTGAAAAGAGTTGTACTAGCCCCTGGAGATACATTATGCTACTTGACTTATTTCAGTGTCTACAGCATTGAAATACCAGGGCCATGGGGAAGATCCTGTTCCATCCTACCTTATGGTCCTTCACTCTCTTTGCTTCCCTTTCTTTCAAACTTAACAAAAAATATTTTCATTTTATCTATTTTGACATTAAGTATCCTCTTCCCCATGAACCTACAAATACTGCATTAATGCATGGGTTTTAGCACAACCCTAACTTCTAAATGTCCCAGAAAATAGCTTTTCTTTTTTTAGGCCACTTGTTGTCATATATCCTACCATTTTGCAGTCCAGCAGACTGAAGCGTAATCCCACAGCCTGACATTTGCCTTCATCCCTTACTTAATTCTACATAATTCTAAATCCCTTACCCATGGACTATCCTTCCTGTAAGTCACAAAATAATCAGGTGTTTAACCCGCAAAATCTGTTTTCTCCTCTCCCATAATCAATGTTTTGACTGCCTCAAGTGGTGAGGGACCCAAACCTAGGTACCCTTTTCAAAGTAAAGTTTTATCACAGCAGCCAGAAAGAATTTCTACTGTACACATTTCTTGGGAGATGTTGCTTCAGATATGCAAATGATGGCTCCCACAGGAAACTCAGTACCTATAGCATGTGCTAACAAAAATGTTTGTCAAGGAAGGTGCAAGAGAAGTGACAGATACACTCAGCTTTGCTGTCAGACTCTGCTTATCACTCAGAGTAGTCAGTGTGGTCTGTTGCCTGAATTTGAGGGAAACAACAAGAAAACAGTACCTATTTTTTGTAACAGTGTTAAGGTTTTGTAGCGTCAAGGACAAAGTAGCCTCCATTAACTCCTCTGTTACCTCTCTCTCCTTGCTCCAACCCCCATCTGCTGTGATCTAGGAAATTTTGGGCACAGGACTTCACCAGCTGGGAGGAGTGTGGAGCTGTTTATTTTCTGTTCTCAGGACCCTGGAACTCTGGCTTGTGTCAACAGATAATTTTCCCCTATTCCATGTCACACTTGGCACAGAAATTCCTCATCAGCATTTTTTGCCTCCTTCAATTTGGAATATATCCTTTGTCTTTTTGTTTAAAATGCTGTTTCTCAAGTATATTAGTCCTTTGTTTTGATTTTCAGACAGCAATATCTTGCCATCAATCCGTCTCCTCCTACTAAAATACAGAATTAGAACTCCCTTATTTGTCCCTTAATCTATGTTTCCATTTCTGAACAGAGTGTTAGTTTCTTGATCTGTAAGTTAGCTTACAATTTTTACCTCAAGAATCAAAACATCTTCTCTCTTATAGGGGGTCCCCCACTCATACCGTGTCTGTGTTTCTCTTTAGGGGTTTTTTTCCCCCTTCTCCTGTATCATTGTGTATTTTCTTGAATCTTTCAAAAGCAACAATTACCTACATGGTATTTTACAATGATCAGGGAAAACATGGCAAAAAATACTTATGAAAATAACAATTGCAACTGTAATACTGATCATCTCTCTCACTGATACATAAAGTAACTTACACATGATTTGACTAAAATAGAAAATATAGGTATAAAAAACAATTGAAAGGAAAAAATTCTTTCTGGGCTTCCTTTGTTCTATTTCAAACATACTTTGTAAACAACATTTTCTTAATTGTAGCAGTCAGCTTGGTTTCTCCTCCAAACTGCAGTGGCTCTGTGTAAGCACAACTAAAAATTATTGCTAAAAGTAGATAAGTGTCCAAATGGCTGAAATTGTTTCCCTGTGCTGATTGAGTTTGTGTAATGGAGAAGGCATCTCAAATTTCCTTCTTAGTAGGGAAGCAAATGCTAAGACTTTATGTGAATTATTATGGGACATTAGTTGAGGATATAAAAAAGTGTTCCTTTTCAAAAAATCGTAGAATGGTTTGTGTTGTAAAGGACTTTAAAGAACCTCCAGTTCCATACCCTCCTGGCATGGATACTCTCTTCTAGACCAGGTCATTCATGACTTGTGAATGTGAGACCCGTAAAGGCATTTTTGCAAAAAGTAGTTTTCAGGAAACACTTCTCCTTTTTGTTTGAAACAGCCATGACACTACATAAATAACCTCTGTAATGAGATCACCAAATAAATCTCTTTGTTCAACATGATAATTTCTCCTGCTCTGAAGAGTTTTGAGGAGATTAAAGGAATGATAAGCACAGAGTAGGAAAAATAACTCTGTTTTATAGGATTATACACATCTGCCCTTTATCACTAAGATATGCCTTTTTTTCTTTTAATGACATTAAACAAGATATGCCAGATTCCTCTCAAATTTGTCGTAAGATCCTTTTGAAACAAACAAATGCATTAACTGAAAGGCAACTTTTAATCTATTCACCAAATTTTTATTCAATACCACAAATGAGTCTGGTGCCATCACCAAGCTAACCTCAAGTAGGAACATAGTGAGAGAAAAAGCAGCCACCATGCCTCTGCAGAGAGGGTGCCACTTCTCGTCTGGCTAGTGTTCAGTTTCCTTCCCTACCACCTTTGAATTTCACATCTGTTTTGGCTAGAAATCAGCCACTGGATTGTGAAAGCCTCTGGAGCCTGAAGACCCACTCTGGTTGTTGGTACACAGTGTCAGTACTGGATTAATCTTCTACTGTTCCCATAGCAAGTAAATTATTCCTAGAAGGATAGCCAGTGAATGACCTTTAATGTGAGCTCCTTATGCCTCTACTCATCACTGAAAGTTGTGTGGTAGGACATTGTTACTACAAAAGACCAAATTAAAAAAACAACAACTCATGCTTTTTCAATGGAAAAGAAGCTAAAACTTTATTCCTAAATCAAGGAGCTGAGTTCTCAGCCTCTGAGCATTAAGGAGGTGTTAGTTTTAAAGATACGATACAATACAATATGGAAGTACAGGGAAAACCTAGCAGTGATTACAACAATGTGGAGAACAGGAGGGAGGCAGAGAATCATCAAGAAATAATATTCACAAGTTCTTAGAAGCATAGATCTTTTGCTGTGGAAAGGTAGACTGTATAACTTGCTGGGTTCCTGCTCATGTGATGAAGAGGGCTCTTCATTTATTCTCTCTGCAACTTGCCAGCAGCCTAAATGAAAAAAAACCAGAATAATCAACTACTACTACTGCTACTAGTAATAATAATTTTTTTTTCAAAACCAAACCACCAAGCAAAAGAAACAAATACAGAAATTGACTGGATGACTGTGCCCAATGAATTGCAGTCAATGGGTCAATGTACAAGTGGAAACCAGTAATGAATTGTTTCCCTCAAGAGTCTGTACTGGGGCCAATACCATTGAGAACCTTCATCAAGGTGTCATTGATAGTCGGAATGAATGCGCACACTGCAAATTCTTTGAGGGAAGGGATGTCTTCCAGAGGGACCTGGACAGACTTGAAGAGTGGGCCCATGTGAATTCTGTAATCACTGGGATCAGTACAGACTCTGGGATGAATAGCTTGAGAGCAGTCCCCTGGAGAGGCAATTTCATCCACTGGTGGATGAAAAGTTGTATTTCAGTCAGCCATATGTACTTGCAACCTAGATGGCCAACCATATCCTAGGCTACATCAAAAGCAGTGTCGCCAGCAGGTCAAGGGAGGTGATTCTGCCCCTTTGCTCTGCTCTCATGTGACCCCATTGACCCCACCTGAAGTAGTGTCCAGCCCTGGAGTCCGCAGTACAAGAAACACTTGGACATTTTAAAGCTGGTCCAGAGGAGGGCCACAAATGGGCAGAGGATTGGTATGAAGACAGGCTGAGAATAACCCCTCTTCAGACTGGAAAAGAGAAGCCTCTGGGGAGACCTTCTTGAGGCCTTTCAATACACAAAGTGGTTTATAAGAAAAACAGAGATATTTTGTCAAGGCCTGCAGTGACAGCGGAAGAGCCACTGATTTTAAACTGATACAGGGAAGCTTCAGATTAAAGGAAGAAATTTGCTATAGTGAGGGCAGTGAGACACTGGAACAGGTTGCCCAGAGAAACTGTGTATGCCCCATCCCTGGAAGTGTTCAAGGCCAGGCTGGATAGGGCTTTGAGCAACTCAGTCTGGTTAAAGAGGTTCCTGCCCATGGCATAGGGTTGGAACTAGATGATCTTTAAAGGCTCTTTCCAACCTAAACCATTCTGTGATTCTACGATTGTGATCTTGTAAAGTACAAATCTACTCTCTCTAGTATCCTTGGAACAGAACCAACAAATATAATTGAGATTGTATTCATACTTGCCCTCAACTCTACCAGGTCACTTTTCAAATACATTTCCCTGTCCTGCTTTTAAAGGAACAAGTCCTGAGGCTTCCTCTGTTCTTACTGGGTATAGCTTTCAGCCTATTGAGAAACTTACTAGAAAAAAGTATTTCCTGCCAGCTAGTTAATCTTCTCCCATTTGTTCAGATTTATCCCACTGTTCTTTGTAAATCGTTTTAAATGTTTGTTCAGATTTATCCCCCATATTGCCTCAAAAAAACCTTTTCATTATTTTCACTGCAGGCATAAGTCCCTTTTCAATTGTTACAGAAAAGTATGGTATATCTGATACTTCCCTTCTTTACTTTCTGGGGAACCTGTCTTTAATTATCATATTTTTCATGTGCATAAAGAGAATTTTGAGAAGGAATTTCTCTGCTAGATAGCATTTATTTCATCTGAGTTCTGGAAAAATAGTAACAGGAAACTTATCACTTGTGATTTTTCACACTAGACTGCACAAAGCCTGGCAGAGCACATGGAGGACAACCACACATCTGAGAACGGATTTAGTCTGTATCCACTGACTTTGTACTAGTAAGTTCAAGATTCAAATGGCACACTAGCTTACCTTGGATGTCCACACCAGACTGCTCACCAAAACTGCATAGATCAAGGCTTTGCCACAGAGAATGAGGTAAGTGAGCTTCACAGAATTTCCATACCGCAAGTACGAATCTGCAAATCAAACATCATTTGTGTATTGGATTATCATCATCATGAGAGACTAGATCTAATGTAGCTTTGATCAAATATCAATGCTTGAAATCTTTAGCTAAGCGACACAAGGGAACTAGAGCCAAATGAATGGCTATATTGACACAAGATAGCAGGAGATGGGAATGGACATTGTGATTAAAAGAACCAAAAGACAAAGCAAGTCTAGGAATGACACAGATTGGCTTTATGCTAAGATAGTACTGTGTTGCCACACCTACTGACAAACTAGGCTGTGTGAATCCTCTCTTAGGAATGCAAAATAAGCTGTATTACAAGATAGTGCTTTTTTTTCTCTCATTATTGTCAGTGACCTTATGGGTACTGCTGATGTATCAGGGAAGTTTTACACCATCCAGAATAACATGGGATCTGGAGCTTTTATTCTTGTAGATTTTTCACTCTTAAGGAGTTACAGTAGTATTGAGATAACCGCTTGATCTTGGTTCAGCCTTAAGATTCTTGAAGCATCAAAGAAGTTGATGAATAACAGGAGTGTGCAAATATGTATACATAGAGGAACGAAATGTAATGTTTAATATCGATATCCTCACAGTTTGGAGTGGGATATTATTTGTCATGAGCAGTATTCTGAATTTAATACTAAGAAATATTCAGAATTCCAGATTCTGAAACCTGATGGATAAATATGAATCATTTATTTTATGGCTGAGCAAGAATCTTCCCACAAGAAGACAGTGTTAATGACTGGAGGAGATGATGAATAGCAAATTACACTCTATAGGAAGGTTCCACAATTGCTTCTATCTTTCACAAAAGGGATTTGTAAGGAAGAGCTAAAAAACAAAAACACAGCTACATACAGTATTCACATACAATCCTCTCAAAGTATTTTCTTCTTTTATTAAAAGATCTGACATACTTAGATGAGTAAGTAGAAGTTATTCTGATCGTAGAAATCTCGCACACCCTGTACTTAGTGTCAGTAAAACTAGAATTAAAATACATTTTGCCTGTGAGAAGACGCACATACCTTCTGTGAGTGCACAACCTGAAAGACAAAAAAGAACTGAAAGTCACGTTTCTCTTCAAAGCAAATAGAACACAGATTTTAGAAGTTTCAGTTTACAAAATACTGCTTGATTCATTTTACTATACTATATATTTTATCATGCTACACATTTAACTATACTACAGAGACTTCTCAGTTACAATCTGAAGAAACTATCGACTTCTAATGCTAATGTAGATATACAGGCCCAGGAATATGAAGAGACATATGTTAATACCCACATATTTAGATATGTATTTGTGCCATAACAACACCCTGTATAGAAGCTGCATATAGACAACACACACTCTTTAGATTTGCAATTTCTAGTTTGTACAGCATGATGATACACTTTTTCTTTTTTTACTCACCAGCATCACCATAGATAAATTTTTGTATTGATTCCAATCCTCCATTCTGAAAAAAAGTGGCAACACACTCAAAACGATTCAAGGGGTTGAACCATTCCCAGGCTGGGATCCTCAGTCTGCTGGTCAGTGAGTAGGTACTGCCATTCCGTGTGGAGAACTCATCTGTCCCCACCCCTGCTGTCCTCTGAATGCCATTCACCATCCAGATCAGAGTCAGGTGGTCAGGGTAGAAACCAGAGGCCAGGCATACCAGCGTGGCCTTGCTCTTCTGTTGTATCTCCTGCTTTGATGGGGAAAATATGGCCACAGCTGGAGGTATGATTTCCTCGTTCTTCTCTGAAATGAAATGCAATATGGCCCGGAGCCTCCATTACTCTGTTCAATTAGAAACCCCTTAAAATTGTACTGTATTTGTGCTGTGCTACTCCTGATATACCTGGCCTTTTAACAACTGTCTATAGACAATTCATATCTATTAGATATTAGACACCAGGAAACTGAAAGCATTTGTTTGTACAGAAATATAAAAGGTCTGGCTACAGAAATGCATGAGTACTTGAATTTCTAGTATTGCCTCTGTCAGAAGAATGGGAAAGTTGAAAAAAAGCTGAGCAGAAAAGTACCCAATTGTACCATAAGGCCTGTATTTGTAATATTGTATTGATAGATAAGGGACTGTGTTATAAAGCACGAGCATCTTCAACAGACTGAGTTACATTTCCAGAGATGTAATAGAACATGATGGTCATTGCAGAGTTCAGAATTATACTGTCATGTGATACCCTACTTGGACCCCCATCTAAGAGATGACTTCAAAGGAAGGAGCTAATCTTTCTCATTGTTTGAAGCAAAGAACATTTGAGGTAGGTAATGTGAATCTGCCTGGGACAAGTTTTGGATTAGGTCTTGCCATCATTTTTGAAGACTATTAACTATCTCTTTATGTAATTTATTATTTAGGTTTCCCTAGGTATGAAAAGCCCTCATCCTAGGCTACATATCTTCTCAAAATGATACAAGATTCTCTACACTCACAAACCAAAAGTTGTCCCCTGTTCTAAAGTGTTTAGTACCTACATATAAGACTAGTGAGAACAGACTTCAGTCCCAAGGATGTACAAGGTAGCAATGAGAACTTACTCAGAAGGTAAGCCAGGTCCCTAAAAGCCAGGTTTTTTCCCCAGGTATTTTATTAGAGTACCTTTTTAACTCATCTAGCATGATAAACCCAAAAGGTCTGCAGAGTGCTTGTGGAAACAGAAATGCAGAGAGAATTATGGAGCCAAAGAGTGATCTATTATTGTTCTTTCAGTGTGAAGACACTATACATTGTAGATGTTCTTTCTGATTACTCTCACCTTTGTAGAGTAAGAGAGTTAGCAGAATTAGCAGAAATTTATATATTGCATAGATCTTGTCTCCTAAGCCTTGTGTTTGCATTCAAATGTTACCTTTATTTGCATTTGCCAGTATTTACTCTACAAAAACCCCTGGGGTAATTCTGCAAAATGTGTGAGCTTGTACAGACTTTAGAAGTGGTACCTAGATATCAATTGAGCTAACTCCCTAGAAAGTTTGACGTGGCTCCACTTTTCTTCCAGTGGATATGAGGAGAGGCTGATCACTTTTACTGCTCCCTTCTAGCATTTGGCTTTATGATTTCTTGTTTCCTATCCTAAAAGTATCTCTGACAAATTCATTGGCTCATAGACTAAATGGCTAATGAGTGAAGAGATGGAAGCAGATAGAAGGACACAGAAGAAATATGAGAGAGATTTAACTGACTAAACCAAAAAAGGACAAAGAGAAGTAGATGAAAAAGGCAGACAGAAAGAATGATAAAACCACAGGAAAGACAAAGCAAGCAGAAAATGAACATCCTTTAAATGGAATAAGGAGACTGCTAAAAGCAAGAACAGAAACAATCATGAAAAAGTGTTACTAACAGCCCATTATGTTCTGATTGTCCACACTTCTTATGGTAGACACTGTCACAAAGCTTCATCTCATGCATAAACTCATGCATTCCCTGTCACGCATTCTTCACCCACCTAAAAGTACCACAGTTCTTCCATTCCCATCATGGCAAGGTCAGTTTCATCATTTATTGTTATCTTTCTCTCCTAGTCTCATTTTAAAATCACCTGTTTATATGCTGCATATCATTAATGCAAGGGAAATTTTTAAGTGTCCTCCACATTGAACACTTGGGTTAATCACAGCTACTTACCTATAACTCTGAGCACAGTTCCAGCTCCAAAGGTAAGCAGCCCAGTTACACGGCTGTACACAATCAGGCTATAACCTGCAGTGTCATTATGCTTTTCCTGCCAGTCACTTAGTTCCCTAAAATGGTACTGGCTAATGAGCAGGCACCAGTTTGTATTTCTGCAGCTTGCTACCAGATGTGGCAGTAGCAGAAGGAAAAAGTTACTTTGCCCTGTGATTCCATAATGCCTTAATAAAGGTTATGCTAAATCCTTTCCTGGGAGAGGAGAAGGCAGAGAAAGTAAATGGGGAAAAGGAGACAACAGAGGAGAAAAATGCACAGGGCAAAAAAGAATATATTCCTTTTTTGATAATTAGAAGTTGTGAAAAGGTCTCCTAGTGGAAGCCAGTGTCCCAAAGCAACTCTAGGCAGCCTGCCCACTCTATGGAGAGGCAAGCAAAGTACCAGCAAGACTGCTCTTTCACTGCCTGATTTAGCACACAGGAGAATACAGATCTGAAATGTTGCTTTTGATCGTTAGGTACATGAACAGCAAAAACCTGAAGACTGGAGAAGCATTTTTCATTCCCAAACTCTATAATGTTTTCTTGGACAATGGGAGGAAATAGAATTATTTATTGCTTTCTCCCTCTATGAATTTTCCAATAAGGAAAGAAAAAGGCTACAGACACAAGGATCTCAGCATTTGTACCTGCAAATCCTACACTTCCCTATTAGAACATCTCATTTTATTAAGCAACCAAAAAAGCATTAATCCAGTCCTCATGGCTGTATGAAAAATTGTCATTATTCCACTGTTAATTAAGAATGTTCTTGTCTCCTAAAACAGTATTACATATATCACAGAGATCTTACTTCTGACTTACCTATGACTGTGAGTTTTGTACCAGTGCCAAAGAATAGTTTCTCATTATTCACACTGTTTGGAAGCTGCAGAAAAACCTCTCATCTACTCTCAGTCCCCTAAGCCAAAGGTGTGGACTAACCCCTTCTTCGTGCAGTACCAGTAAAAGAAGAAACAAAGTACATGAGTGTATGGTCCCCTGAAAACAAAGGTCCATAAGGGAACACCACCACATCTGCATGTTTAACCAGCTGAGATCAATATCAGAAATCCTACACTTCCATATTAACACATCTCATTTTATTAAGCAACCAATAAAGCATTAATCCTGTCCTCATGGCTGTATGAAAAATAATCATTATTCTGTTGTTAATTAAGAATGTTCTTGCCCTCTAAACCAGTATCACAAAGATCTGACTTCTGACTTACCTATGACTGTGAGTTTTGTCCCACTTCCAAAGAACAGTCTCTGGTTGTTCACACTGTTTTCCAGCTGCAGAAAAACCTCTCCTCTACTCCCAGTCCTCTAAGCCAAACCTTCTGACTTTGACTGTGAGTTTTGTCCCACTTCCAAAGAACAGTCTCTGGTTGTTCACACTGTTTTCCAGCTGCAGAAAAACCTCTCCTCTACTCCCAGTCCTCTAAGCCAAACTTACATGCTAACCATCCCCCCACCCTGCCATGAGGTACCAGCAAAAAAAGAAACACAAAGTACATGAGTGTATGGTCCCCTGAAAACAAATGTCTGTAAGGGAACACCACCACGTCTGTGTGTTTAACCAGCAGAGATCAATACCAGAAATCCTACACTTCCATGTTAGCACATCTCATTTTGTTAAGGAATCAGTAAAGCATTAATCCTGTCCAATAAAGCATTCATCCTGTCCTCATGGCTGTAAAAAAAATTGTCGTTATTCTTCTGTTAATTAAGAATGTTCTTGTCCCCTAAACCAGTATCACATATGTCACAGAGATCTGACTTACCTATGACTGTGAGTTTTGTTCCACTTCCAAAGAGCAGTTTATCATTATTCACACTGTTTTGCAGCTGCAGAAAAACCTCTCCTCTATGCTCAGTCCTCTGAGCCAAATCTGTGGACTAACCCTCCCCTCATGCAGTACCAGTAAAAGAAGAAACACAAAGTACGTTGGTGTACGGTCCCCTGAAAACAAAGGTCGGTGAGGGAACACCACCAAGTCTGTGTGTTTAACCAGCTTAGATCAATATCAGAAATTCCCTGTCCAGAGCCCTTTTGCCTTGGGCTTAGGTGAATCAGTTGTTGCTGCTTTCACCATTTCTTTAGAGGATCTATTCATCTAGATGTAATATTACAAAATATTCCCCATATGCAGACTGAAAGATTTGCTTATTCTCAACTAAACATTTCCTTAATTTCTTCATTTTTTCAACTTCATGAATATTCTTCTCTTGTAAAATAAATACCTTTTATTTTTACTTACAAAGTAGTTTTTAATTTATAGCACAGAGTCCTAAAACACTCTCCCCATTGTAGCAGTCCCTGAACATGCCTCCCTTTCTCCTTCCCTGGAAGGAAGTTTCTGCTTTTGCATCTGTCAATTTATTAAGACAATATTTTTATGATATGCACATATTTTTAACCCATTCCTCATCCTAATTCTTTCTATGGACAGCTTTTTATTCACTGAAAATGCATTTATTCAGTTCTCCAAAATGAAATGTGTGTCCCTACCTAGAGTTAGTCTATTCTCCAAAGTAGACTGGGTTACTGGCACATCAGGAGAACACCAGTTTAGTAATGAAAGGGAGAATAATGATGAAGTTCTCCAAAGAGAAAACATGGGATTTGAAGTAAATCAAAAGAGAAAATAACAATTTCTTACCCATTACTGTAAGTTTCGTGCCATCACCGAAAACCATGTTAGCCATATTCACAGTGACAAAATGTTGTATCATAAGCTAAGAAAAAGGATGCATTGCAGTTGACTTACTATAAGCAGAAGCTTAAGCAATGTTTACTGTATTTAGAATACCAAATATCAGTCAATCTCTGTCTGAAAGGGTCTGACAGAAAACCAGCTTGAAATTTATTGCACAATTTGTAGAATTCATAAAAACATTTCCCAGAGTTTTTTGATACTTACTGTCTACATTTCACCTCAAGTTGTTTTTGCATCCTTTCTCCAGTCTCCATGTCACATCATTGATGTTACCTGCTAATTCTCATTCTGCAGATCTCAAAACCATGCAGGCATACCAAAGGCTGTCATTGTCTAGAAATAGAATTCCTCTACATCTAAATCTTCATTACTGTCAGTCTTGCACTCTAAGTATTGTGAAGTCTTCCTTTCTGTTACTTGCGTAGTTAATAATCAAATAATGCTTTGTGGTTGTCATAGTCAAATGTCTTTTCACACAGGTGGTTTGCCTTTGACAAACTAAAACAAGTCCATTTGTTTTCCCTTCCATTGCAGGCCTGTTGTCTTGAATAGTCTTTCAGGATGCCATTCAATTTTTTGATATATTAAAAAAATCCACACAAGGAGACCCCAGAAGAATGAGTTAACTGGTCTCAGACAAACCCTTGATATCCATTAGGAGGGACTGCAGTGAAACTGTGTGGAGAAGGATTGGAGGCAACCTTTGTGCTCAGAGGCATGAGTCAGTGGGTGGACACTGGAGGCTTATTTAAGAGAGAAAGCTCCAATACATTTTATATAGTGTCTCTGAGAGATACCTGCTACATGACAGAATTCTTTTCCTAACACTTTTATCACATTAGACCATTTTGTCTATTGCTAACATTGGTGCATCGGAAAAAAAAAGTAATTTTCTTCTTCACATACTCTGATAGGCCATAGGTGTAACTGCCATCAATTTAGTTTGCTGAAAATTATTTCAATATCTCATAATTTCCTAGTTTGCTTTCCAGAGAGGGCAGTCCTTGCATACTAGGTCTGTCAAGAGAAAACAAGGCAGAACGTGCCCCCTGTGCTGCAGAATTCTCTGTACCTGTCTTAACGCTCTCCCACGAGACTTAAGCACATATGGGTTTTTGTAAAGGCCTTTTGGAAAATGTATCATCGTGGTCCCCCTGTCCCCACAATGATACAAACTCATACAAAAACAATCCCACCCATGGCTCCACCCTCCCATTTTTGTCAAACAGTCACGGTAAAAGATTGTCATGGGAACCTGTGATGGTTTTGTTTATGGTAGAGTTAATTTTCTTCACAGCGGCTAGTATGAGGCTGTGTTCTGAATTTGTGCCAAACATAGGGTTAATAATATAGAGATGTTTTTGTTATTGTTGAACAGATCTTACACATAGCCAAGGCCTTTTCTGCTTTTTGTACTTGCCACACTGACAAAAAGACTGTGGGTGCATGGGAGGAGACACAGTGGGGACAGCTAACCCAAACTGACCAAAGGGATATCCCACACCATATGACATTGTGCTCAGTGTATTAAATTAGTGGAAGAAGGAGGAAGTGGGACATTTGGAGTGGTGGCATTTGTCTTCCCAGGTCACAGTTAGACATGATGGAGCCCTGTTGCCCTGGAGGTGGCTGATCACCTTCCCACCCATTGGAAGTAATGAATTAATTCCGTGTTTTTCTTTGTTTGTGCAGCCAGCTTTGGCTTTACTCATTGAAATGTCTTTATCTCAACCTATGGGTTTTTTCATTTCTGCTCTTCTGATCCTCTCCCCAGTTCTGCTGGTGGGGGAGTGAGCATCTTCCTGGGGCTTGGTTGATGGCTGGGGTTAAACCATGACAGAACCACAGGCCACATCCTTCCTTTGCCGTTTCTGTTTCTGTGTGATAGCCTGATTACCTCTTAGTGCATCCATTATCCCTGAGTTTATAATCCCAAAGTTTTTTTCTTATAGTCAAAAAAGTAATGCTTTTATTTTTTGTTTTATTGGTTGGTTTTAAATGTTGTTATTTTTCGCTTGGTAACATTGTAACAGTGATCATGCTGATTTCCTTCGCACTCTTTCTTCTGCTCCAGGATGACAAATAGACCTCAAACTCACAGTAACTGGTTTGCAGTGAGAGTGATTTGCTTACTACAGGTTGGTGTTTTTGCTTGTAGCCTGGTCTTGATTGAGGTGTCCTCTTTGGTCTGTGCTGTGCTTGTCACAGCTGCTCTGAAAGAGGGGGAATTAGGATGCTGAGTTCTTAAGTTTGTATTCCTCTGGTTGCCCTGTTACAGGAAGCAGAAGCATGAGCTTCTCTGAGGACCTGTGACTCTGCCTACGAAAAGGCTTCATCTAGGAGTAAGAGTGAGCCTTCATTCTGCAGACTGTCTGAAGGGGATAGGAACTGATGGTGACAGGTTAACAGGCTACTTTCATCTCCCTTCCTTACACATAACTGGCCTAGTCTCACACAAAACGTCAACACGTAGTCATCAACATAACCAAGTAACCGCAGTAAACAAGTTGTTCATATTGCTCTTTAATGGCTTCACTTGAGTCTGCCTGGATATAAAAAATAGGCTGCAAAACACAGGACACAATCCTTTGAAAAAAGGTCATTCTACAAGAAAAATCACAAATTATTTTTTGTTGTTTTCAGATATCACAGAAGAACCCATAATTTCTGATACAGCCTGTTCAGCTGAGAACAACTGTTAATGTCCCTGGGAAGGGAATGAGAAACTTGGAATAAGTCAAGACATCTAGGACCAAGACAGAAGGCAAGGTATTGGACAAGTCATCTCAAAATGCCCCTAGGTCAGAATGCTCCTCTCTTCTACAACAGTAAACTGGGTGCTTAAGTCAGTAATTATGAGAATGACAAAGACATTTGTCTTTGCTTAGATTGTATTGTTTTGAAAAATACATTTAGGATTTTATTTGTCTGCCACTGCCTAAATAATAACACTAATAGCGGGATATTATTTGCTGCCTGGGTCTTAGCCTGCCTCTGATTTCAGCACTGTTTATTCAGGGTCTAAATCCATTGTGCTAAAATTCATTTAAGATTATTCTGTCTCCATCTCCAGTTTACATATGCATTAATGTCCTTACTGTCACTAACAGACTCTCTCCCATATGGTGTCTTTCGTTTAAAAATCACCTCTCTGTTTTGAAGGAGTATGTGGTGCTAACAGCTCCTCAGGTCATGCTCATAAGGCAATTTCCAAGATATGCCAGCAGAGACCAGTCTTGTCCCATTTTAATGTTCCTCTGAAACCTGTCAAAAGGAAAGGCCTTGCAGCCCATGAATTCAAATCAGTGAGAGTGAGAGAAGAGAGGAAAGACAGTTCCTTGATTTTTATTTCCATGTCTCTCATTGGAGGCTTCATGGGCTAAGCTGTGTAAAACTTCAGACAAGGAAAGACAAGAATACATAAGCATAATATAATATATAATACATAAGAGGCATTTAGGGACATATTTTCTAACAATGGTATCATTTTAGTGGGAGAATTTCACAAGAAAGTAGTGATTGTATCACTCATACCAGTCCTGGATTCTTTAGTCTTTAAAGAAGCAACTACAAAGAAGTAGGCCGTACTACAGAGACTCCCAGAGGTGCACAGATTTCTTTTAGAGGCACTAGGAAGTTTTTTTGCAAACATTCAGTGCTTCTGGCTGTGAACCCCTAAAGTTAAACAACATACCTTTTTCATATAAGATGGTGGAAGGAGAAATCTGATTAATGTATATGAGTACTTGAAGAGAGGGTGCAAATAGAATGGACATTAACTTTTTCTGTGGTGCTGAGTGACATAACCAGAGGAATGGGCACAAAATAAAATGCAGAAGATTCCTTCTGAGCATGAGGAAACATTGAGTGGCTGAGCTGTGGAACAGGTTGCCTGGGGATGTTGTGCAGTGTCCATGCTCAGAGATATTCAAAAGCTGCCTAGACACAGTCCTGAGACCACTGGCTCTGGGTGGCCCTGCTTGAGCAGCAGGTTTGGACAAGATGACCTTCAAAGGGTCCTTCCAACCTCAACCATTCTGTGATTCTATGATTCTAGGAACTGGTGTCAGTAGCTACAGGATTACCACATCACATGATCTAGCATCATTATCAGTATAGAGATGTGACTTTATACATCCTCTCCTTCCATAACCTGATCTTTTTGAGTAGCCAGTATAACCTCTAGACTGCCAAACTGCTATTCATTATGAATATACAGCTGTTTACACAGATGTGCCTGGTATGTCACTGCCAAGTATCTAAAACAAGCACCTTTGACCATGGTTTCTGTAGCTACAGCTCCCCTGCCACCTTTTACAATAGGAGATGAAGGAGAATAAATATGAGGACAGGGAGTGGGACAAGGAAGAAGGTAGCTGTTTTATGAGAAACTTCTTATAAAAGCTGCTTTTTTTGTGCAGAGCCACTTCAAGCTGGCAAAAGAAGTACTACACAGGAGAAAATTCTGCCTTAGAGCTGGAACAGGAAACTGTGACTGCTGTACTTCAAGATGGCAATGCACACAGAGACCTCTGTGGTTTTCTACTACCACCTGGAAATTGCATGGCTGTGACCAGTCAATAGCCAGCTCATTAATCTGCTGAATGTTCAAGATTGCTGATAAGTTTCTTATCATAAGATCTTATTATTGCATTTGCTGCTCTAAACAAAAGAGAGTTGAGAAACTGAAAGTGATCCTTCCTTTGTTATGGTACCAGATCTGAAAAGGCTGTTTTTCAGTACTTATGCTAAAAGTCTGAGATGGGACTGTAGCATGATTTTCAGGACCTGATAGTTTATTAAAACAGAATTTTTTTTTTAAAAAAAGAAAAGATCACCCCAAAGTCACCACCATACTTTTTCTATACCTTAATAATTCCAGCATGAACTATTTTTCCTAAACTTTCACTGGGCACTTGTATCACTGGTAATAATTCCAGACAGCAGTGGTGTGAATGTGTTTGGTACCTGTGTAAAGATGATCTCTACAAAAAGATCAGAGGCTGAAGAGAATAAGGAACTTGGTGTGTTCCTGCTATGTGAGAGACAATGCTTTTCCAGTGCTTCCCTGCTGTATGACTGTAACCTGATATGAACAGTGAGTAGATCACGGACCTGAGAGTGTTCTAAGGAGAAGATGAGTGCTCCCTGGGAGCAAGGAGTGGTGTGTTACATTTAGTGCTGAACAGCCTCTGGAGTCAGAAGAATATCAGCTACAAGGGTGTGCAGGGAGTGGCATATGAAGTTGAAGCTTCCAGAAATGTCTTTGGAGGACTGGAATAAATCTGGTATGCAACTAGATTTAGCCTCTTCAGAGCCTCCACTGTGTCCAGGATGACACTACAAAGAACACCAGTTTCTGACACTTGTCCAGATTTCCGTAGCCAAGAACAGTTTACTTTCTTTCAGAGCAGGGCCGGGAAGCAAAGCAACATTTATGTAATATGGTTGATCGGGGACTAGGATCCTGGCATAAAACTGAGTGATCCATCCTGGCAGTACAGAAGTCTTCTAGCAATTCTAGTGAAATGAAGTGTGAGGATCTTTTACAGGACAGGCTTGCAGCTAATTCCTGCTCCTTGCTCTCATCAGCTATTCTCATCACATCCCACTCCTTTTTTTTCGGTAATCAAATAGTGTGTTTCACTTTGTCATATCCAGCTTTGTCGCATCACTGAGCAGCACGGTACATTTGCTACCTGTATTTCATATGTTATGCCTTCCATGTGAGCATATGCAACAACTGGTTTATGCTCGGTGGTATGCAGAGTGTCAAAGCCATGATCTAAAAACAGAAGCCCAAAATACACAAGTCTATAGCTATGCTTTCTTAAAAATGCCTTTTGCTCCTTTATGTGCTGTTTCCCTGCCTTTGAAGAAAAAGTAAGCCCTAGGTTTTGTGATAAAAATAGGAGCACGGACAGGCAATGGCAGGTGAGGGAGCCCTAATAATACCCTGCTCTCAGTTTTCCCAGATCCATCACAGATGAGTAATTAGTTCATCAAAAGTTCATCTCTGCAAGCATTAGAAACAGGCACAATGGAAGAAAATTTCTTCCTTCAGCTGTTCCTTACAAGGGGAGCACCAAGTGACAGCAGCTTTTTGTGTTTTCTTTTCTCGGCCTAGGAGGCTTTGCCATGAAGGGATGTGTTGGTCCAGTTCAGAACTGCATGAATTTCTCTGGCAAGGAAAAGAGGGTAATCCTGCAATAAAGCTGTGTGTGAAGCAGGTAAATAAAATGCTGCAGTGCACACTGTTGCTTGTAAAGATGTCAAAGGGCTGTCCCTTCCATAATGGGAGGTATGCCTGGTGCCCTGGGTATGTTTTCCCCCACAGGTACTGGTGCCATTCTCCTATGTCCACAGTCAGGGACTGGCCTCTCCTCCCACACCAATCAGTCTCTCATTGGGCACCTCAGTTTTGAGTGGATGATCAGTATGTGGAAGAACTTTTGAATTCTCTATCTGCTTTGTATTCTTTGCTAGTGCTATGGTGGTATCTCCGGGGAACTAGTGGCCCAGAACATGACTGTGCTTCTGTAACACCTATCTTAAGAAATATCTGCTGCCTTTCACTAACCACATCAGCAGTGCCTCAAATCTGAATGCTAATCTATGGGTTTGTATTTCTGAAGGCTCTTTGTCATTGAAACTAGATGCTGCTGCACTGCTTTGCTTATCTCTCTCCTCTCCAAAACATCCTGGGTCTTATCCCTCACTTCTTCCTTGTCTTTTTTCTGCTCTTCCTCTGCCCCTCTCCAAAGTGTCTTGCAGTTTTTCAGAGACCGCATCTCTCACTCAGGCAAGGTGGGGATTTTATCTTAGTGCTCAACCCCCTTGCTGCACTGTGCGATCACTCGCACCACAGAAATACATGGCTGCATCCTTGGATGTCACATTCTTGATTGTTATCTTGGACAAATCAGTATTGTCTCTGCTTATCTGAAACTTTGCCTCACTGTAACCATCCTCATTAGAGACCTGCTTCCATGTAGTAGTACTGGCTATTAACTTCAGACCATTTCTTGGATGCTGCTGGTACCAGAACATATAGGCGCGTTGTAAATTATTCTGGGAGCAGCTGATGGTCACAGTCTCCCCAGCTCTTTGAAGGGTTTCATCTGGCTGCTGCTTGATGGTCCTTCCAATCCCAACAACTGCATTAGTGAGAGAGAAAAAGAGAAAGTGAGAAGCAGGAGTACAGATGATGGTCAAAAGGGCCCTTGACCTAACATGAGCCCTGCCTGGCCTGGATGAGAGCTCTGCTGCAGATAGATCTGTTGTCTCTCACCAGATAAAAGAGCAAGCAAAAGAGTCAGCATGTCCCTTCAGCTGTCCCAGAGCAATGTGTTCCTGCTCATTTTGAGCTAAGAGTTAAGAGAGTTTGACGCCCCTCCCCTTCCTCTGATTTTCCCAATCAAGCTTGGGCAGAGAAGAGAGAAGAGACTGTCCACCTTTGATGCTTTCTTTGGTGAGCCATTAAAAGCAAAGCAAGTTATTCGTGTGGCTCTAAGTTTTGCTTTAGCCTTTCCACAAGACAGGCAGTGTTCTGAGCTCCTGACAAAAGTGTGGGGTTGCTTGCAGACCAGTAAGTTGCTGGCTGAATATTGTGCTGTCTGTCATTCCATCATTGTGCAGGTCGTGGTCTTGGATCTGTCAGACATGAACCTGGGAATACTGGCCTCATAAATGATTTTTTGATTCATTTACATCTGCAAATACAACCAATTTCCAGAAGGATTTATTCCAGTAAATGTATACATAAATTGTTTCATTCTGAAGAGTTGTTCTTAGTACCTGAGAGATGGTATCTCACAACTCAGAACTTGTTAGTCAGAAGCAAAGATGATCAATCAAGATAGCGGAGGCAGGAGAATCATGTCTAATCATATCTTCATTTCTTCAGTTTTCCAGCCAGGGAAGCATATTCCCTGCAGTTTAATCTTCCTGGAAGCTCTAATTCACTTTTACAAAAAGCAAAACATGTCTGCCAGCTATTTTTTTCTGAAAACAAAACCTGTAGTCAGACATTAGCCTCATGAACACTGATTTTTTTCTAGACTGCCAAATAGATCCTAGTTAGCCTATTCTATATACAGAATATATTCTACTCTATTCTATTGAGTTCTATACATAGAACCTATACCACTCTCCATTCTTTTCTGAATATGTAAGATTAAAAAACCTTATATTATTTTTAATTTCTTCTTTTCTCCCTAATACATTGAATGAAATACACACATTTAGTTCCAATGATTTTCACTAATCATGATACTGAATATTCCAAACAATGAGGGATACTTCTGAGGTTTTCTCTTTTTCTTCACATTTTGTTGATATCCCCCCTCCCACATTCTGCTGAAGCTCTAGAGAGATTTGTATTTTCCCTTGACCTCTATATATTTGTAGAAGAGGCATCTTCTGCCTGTGCACCGGGCAATATTGTACTTTCTCTCTGGGCCTAAGGCTGAGTTCCTAACATCATACCAGGATTCAGAGCAGTGGAAGTCTCAAAAATCTGATAGTGAATGTTCCCTGTCTCATTTTTAATCCTGCTTTTTTTTAGGGAGTTAACAGAAATTACCTGAGAAGCTATAGCTTCTTCCCAGACAGGAAGGAAAATAAGTTTCAGATGATGTATAAAAGTTTTGTATGATCTCCATTGTCATGGACGCTTAGCAGCTGAGAAACAGGGATTTGACCATGGCTTCTGTTCAGTCCCTGCCAATTCCTGCCACGGTGGGTTTTCTCAGAAGAACTTATTCCTTAGCTATGCTCCAGTGAGGTTGAGCCCTATGCTGGAGATACTACAGTTTCAGAGACTTGTAGACAATACAGAACAATTTTTAATTACCTTCCATATATTTTACATTTTTCTTTGCTTTTTTTTGGTGCTATTTTCAAAGTCAAACATCAGTTAACAAATATGTTTGAATGCATTTGATATGCTTTCATAATCTTACGTGTTTTCACACAGATTATCCTTTGATGCATATTATTGGCATTTACACCTCACAAGCTATTCTTCTTTTTATCTTTAATGGAAGATTTGTCTTGATTTTTGCTTGTTCTCCATCTGATTTTACTGACATTTTGTCCTTTCACCTTACTGGTAGGATGGGACTTCCATGGGCCATGTTGATACAGTTCCATGGGACACTGCTGCTTTCATGAGTGTCCCAAAATGATTCCTACATGCCTTGTGCATGGAGATATTACAGGATTTTTCATTTGATTATTGTCTGCCATTACAAACCTGTTAAAAACCTTTTCTTCCAACGGTAATCAGACCTTAAGTCCTGGAGGTAGAAACTGTTTCAGGGACTTGATGGGAAATGAAATAGACTATGGAGACAGTGGGAATTAATTCTAAGATTATACTGTGTGAGAACTCTGAGACAAAGCTAAACCATTCCAGTGCAGCTGGGCTACACATTCTTCTGCAGTCACATGCGCTAGATTTTTTACTCCTGCCAGGATGAGGATTTTTATTCAAAGTAACTTTTCTGTCTCAGAAAACTAAAAAAAAACCAATTACAGACTCTACAAAAGAAGGAAGTATCTACAAGATGTAACTCAGGACCTCTAGTGTATCGCTCAGGAATTGCGTAACATGTTGCTGCCTTCTAAAGAGTAATTAGATTGACAGATCTTTTGTTTTTCAGTTCAAAATGTCTGATTCTTTCAGTCTATTTTCTTTTAAGAGTAAAGTAGAAACAAGGGGGAAAAAAAGTAGCAAGATGAAGGCAAGTGTGGTCTAGCTTGCCAAATAAGCTGTATTTGCTTGTTTGGTGCAAGTTCCCCTTCCCCATCCATTCTATTTCACTTTGTCAGCTCCTTGCAACCTCTAAATTTCTTCCCAAGTTTTTTCAGACCATCTAAATTTCCATCTCACCATTTTTGCACTTTCCCCTGTCCTTCTTTGGCCTCTGTTTTCTTTTCCAAACTCTCCATCCTGTATTTTCACAGCAAAGAGACAGTTTCTAGGTTTGAAAATGTTAACACTCCCCAGTAGTGGCCCAGTTTACACAGGCTTGGAGTACACAGATCCTTCAGGGGAGGTTTTTCAGGCTGCTCTCTTACAGATTGTGTGCTGGATGAGATGGATTAAATAAATACTTTTAAACCTGGTCTCCCTCATCTACTTTAAAATCTCATCTCCCCCATCGGCTATGTCCTTTCAGGTCTCTTCCTTTCTGGTCCAGCCATTTACTGAAGATTCCTGGGTCACAGTCTGTTTCCCGCCTCAAAGGCTGAGACTTTATATCCACATCTGGCGTCATGTGGGACCACTGTTCTTCTCATGATTTCTGTACCCTTCTCCCCAGTACTGTGGCCTTTTATTAACTTGCTATTCCCTCAGTGTCTCTGGCTCAGTCCACTAGGACCCCTCCCTAGTTCCTGAGATCAGGCACTCTTAAAGAAGTCACAACTTTCCAAATCAGAGATGACATGAAGGCTCTGTAGAGTAGAACATTGATGTTAGCAGAATGTAAAAAAAGAACATGTAAGGTAGTTATGGAATATAGTAGAAGAGTGGTCTCCAAACATTTTTCATTGTACACCCCTATTAGTAAAATATTTTTAAACATACATCCCCCATTGTATGCATATTTAGTAGTTGTTAACTATATACATATAATACTAAAGTTCTAATGCTTCCTTCCCGCACCTCAGTACATCATCGTGCACACTCCTGGGGTACATACACCCCACCCTGGAGACTCCTGCACTGGAGCATCATAAGCCAGGAGCCTGTCTCTGAATATCAATTACAGATACAAAGAGCAGAAGACACACAACCCTTCACCAGCCACTCTTCTGGCCCACAGCAACTGAGGAGTCAATGTTCCTAGGTCCTAGGTCCATCTTTCAAGAGCTCCTCACAGGCAGGAGACACTTGGGAAGAGAGAAGCAAGGATGCCTACACAACCAAGCTCTGAGATGTAAAAGGAATAACCTCAGAAATGCCTCTGATTTATGCTCCTCGGAAGCTTTATCTCTGTCAGCCAGGTCTCTCTTTCCCAGGATCTTGCATCAGTCTGGACAAATGTACTTACTTTATCTGAGTCCAGTGTTGATACAGCTGACTGAAATACTTGAACTAGGAACAAGGAGTTCTAGAAATACAAGCTACCATTGCTTGTCCATTGATAGTACCTAACACAGCTGCCCCCATTCACCAATCCTTCTTCCTGTGCCCCTGGAGCCACCAGCATTCTGTTGCAGCATCGTCCATGAAATGAGAGCCATTTGTGGCAGTAGATGTATGCCCTTGGGTGTATTCTTTGGAAGACCATAACAAAAACCTTACAATGAATCAGTGAAATGTTCAGCAGCATTGAGCAGAAGAGAGTGTTTATATTTCAGGTAGCAATTTGTCCTCTTAAATAAAGGAAGGAGGGGCAGCAGAAGATGTTCCAATTTCAACTGCAATTCAAAGAAACTTGTTCATCCTTTACATTTCACATAGAGAGGCCTGAAGGGCTGTTCGTAGACTGTCTGCAGAATGACCTCAGAGTTGAGCATCTGAGAAACATCCTGTTTGCCTTAATTTGAGATCAGTTTGCTCCATGGTCTGCCCCACTGGCATGCACCCTGGAGTTCTAGGCTTCATAGGAGCCTCTGGAAGGGGTGTCTGAGAGGTAGATAGGAGAATGGGAGAACTGGATGAAGTCTGTTCTCTAGATGTCTCCCATCAAGGACTTAGGAACAAAAGAACCACAGAAAGTATGACTCAAGCCTTTGGCTGAGAGCTTTGACAGTAGCCTGGAAAGAGGTCAGGATTGTCTTCATGCTGATGTAAGAAAGTATCACAGAAAGTCTCAGAGACATTGTTCATCTAGGGGATTACCAGTCAACCCTATATGATGCCTTTCCTGCTGTTAAAAATAACTGATAAATTAAAGATCAGAGCAGATTAAATAAGTAACAAAGGAAAAAAATTAAAAGTACCAAGATAAAGGCAGGTATGTTCCAGCTTCCCAATTCAGATGCACAGTTACTGGATTTTCCTGAAATTCAAGAGTATACAGAACCAAATGTGAAAGGGAAGCAGTCCTTCATAGCTTAAGTGTTACCTAACAGGGTATTAGACGTATAGCTCAAGAAAAATATTGCTTTAAAACAACTGATGACAGCCTGTCTCTATGCCAATGGCATGTTACGCACAAAGAGATTATAAATCTACAGGGAGACCAAATTATATGCTATTGTAGACTAGAAATTCTTCTTGCTCGGCTTAGTTAGATAGCTTTGGTAACTTTTACCACACTTAGTCATATTATGGATCTTTTTCACAGGGAGCTTCTAATCCTTATTTCTTTCACAGCATGAAACATGCATGTAAGAAAGATGTGCCCTGACACCAG
>NW_008683109.1:0-2578 GCF_000695815.1 Acanthisitta chloris
TATATATATTGCAGCTTGAATAAACCAGTTAAAGGCACCAAGTAAGTTCACTTGGGAACTGCCATCATTTTGTCTCTACTGGTTATTCTGATTATTAGTACTTGAATGAGTTACTAGTTGCTTAATACTAGTCCATATGAGTTTAATACTAATCCCTATAAGTCCCAATTGCAAACCAGACATATTCCCACTCTGGAGTTTGATTGCTGAACTCATAATGTTCACCATTTCTCTGTAGCTTACAAATGTGAATATTTCCTTAGGAATTCATAGATCCAGATAATGAACTCAGAGAAAGTGAATAAAAAGTATATTTCTTCAACTGCTGCTCTTTATTTATATTGACACAAATAACCTTTTGCTTAGTTTATTTACTCTTCACATAGATGCCAAAACATCACCTGAGACTTCAAATATCACTTCTTAGAGATGCTGCAGCTCAGACCATGAGGAAATGCAGCAGATTGCCTCTAGGAACGAGTGTAACATTATCCCTAACCTCTAGAGATTGCAGACATGCATTCAAAGCCTGATTTACCATTTTAATGTTCTCCCAGGACATCCAGCAGAGCAATTTAGAAATCAGAACAAAAGAAAAAAATTTCAAACACAACCGTGAATTGCACGTTTTTCAGCATAATACCCTCTTTTTCCACTTAATGTTGGTTTACTACTGAATTCCCTAGGATTTTTTAATTCTGTTTATTTAAGGTGTTTAGATTTAAACATTCAGCTTTGGAGGTGTGATTTTCCTCATTCTTGCCAGGAGTTAAATCATCCCATAAAGGAGAATCTAATCTGTATAGCACATATACACTTCAGCATACATATACATATATATAGAGAGAGAGAGAGAGAGAGAGTGAATGATCCTGACTTTTCAAAGACAGATCACACAAAGAAACTCTGAAGCTTGTAGCCCAGAAGATAACTCTGCTGGGTTTCTTGAGGCCACAGCCAACATTCTGACCACTAGACAATTCTTTGTCTCCGTCCAGCCCTCATTCAATAGCTAGATCTGTTGGAAAATGTTTGACCATCTGTAATAGCCCTTTTGTGCTCCTGCTGCATAAATAAGCCTTGAAATCTCCAAGCTGGTCAAGGAAAAGAACCCCTTGTTCATACATTGCACAAGCAACTTCTGTCTGCTCCTTTTCTCAGTCACGCACAATTGATTCTTCCCAGGATCACACATTTTCTGCTGCCCCAAGTGACAATAACAAGGTGTACATATGCATGTGACACTGTGGCTTCAGTGGGACTGCACAGCTGACAATGCCAGAGGCATCCCAAGTACTCACATCGAGAAATAGGGCAGTAATCCCAGGGAACAAGAGGATCATCTGTGTAACACCAGGGACCGTGAAAATCATCATCTGGATTGCGGCAATAGTTTTTCTTCAGTTTACTAACATCTGGTTCTCTGAATATTTGTATATGCCTACAGGGAAAAAAAAAATTCAAAGTGCTGAAAAGCTTTATACTATAGCCCAAATTTTCAAAGGTTAAATGTTGCTTTGCTCCACGTTGTACTATTAGCTGATTGAGAAGCCTACAGGTCAGGGTTTAGGGCTAGTTAAAATCAAAAGGAAGATGAGACCCAAATATTTGCTGGATCTGGGTCCAAGTAGGGATTTTAAGAACTGTGTCCACTGGAAAGCTGGGAGGTTTGTAGATCTCCCACTGAAGCCAATATCTCTAGATTTTAAGAATCCCTCAGGAGTGGTTGTTACACTGATTAGAAGAGCATCTGTGTTGCCCTCAGAAAACCTGCAGGCCTCTCTGGGGAGCACAGATACCTTCTCCCTGCAGGTTAGCAGTACAATGAAGTGTTGGATCTACAAAGCTGAACCATTTCCTTGCTTAAGGAAAGACAGGACATAGCATTTAGTGCCATGGTCTAGTTTACATGGTAGTGTAAGGTCATAGGTTGGACTCGATGATCTCAGACGTCTTTTCCAATTTTGATGATTCTGTGATAGGCAAACTAAGAAAGCTAGCAGGACTTATCAGCAGGCATGGAGAAGAATGAATGGCTCAGACAAACTGCAGTTGTAGGTCACCCAAGTGGCAAACCTGCACAAGGCATGAAGGTGAAATTTTGGAGTCAAAAACTGAAGCAGTGAAAGCTGTTTATTTCTGGCTTGTCTAACAGAAGGATCCAACCTTCCTTAGCTACAGCTGTACTGCTCTTTTAGCTCATGTCCAACCACACATGCTACCTCCAGCACACCCTTAGCCAGAATTACTGCTGCAGGGAGACACATAACTCCCCAAAGGAGTTCCCAGATGGAAAATGTGTGGGAGGAAGAAAAGTAAAGCTGATCTGTACTCGATCAGACGAATGCAACTGCATCAAACATCCAGTAGGTTTATGCTGTATCTTTCACAGCTAACTGAAGACTCATTAGACTTCTCAGATTTTAAACCTCTGCTCCCCTGACACAGGACAGCACCCTGCAATGGTATCCTCTCTCTCATCACCACTTGGTGATTGCATTATGGGTCACCTTTTGCAGTGCAGCTTCCCTAAAGGCTGATGTACTGACTTACAAACTGACCTGACTGACCATGGTGT
>NW_008683109.1:2603-3469 GCF_000695815.1 Acanthisitta chloris
GTTGGGCACTATGACTCACCAACAAGTACCAAAGGTGCTATTGATATATTTGCATCAGTTTCAGCAACAAGGAAAATTAAAGGGAAACTGTTTCCATCAGGGCCACTAGTGTGTGTAATATCTCATACATAGGAAGTTTTGGATAAATACATTGTTTTGTACTACCTGCTGATCCATTTAACTTCAACACATAAATTAAAGTGCCTTGCCATTTCCACAACTTGAATATGAAGCCACAGTAATGATAAACAACAGAAATTGAAAGCCTTTTTAATGGCATTTGATGTCAGTGTCATTAGATCATAGACCCAAGATTCAATTTCAGGCTGCAAAGGGACGGAAAATTAAAACTGTTTCCATCAGGGCCACTAGTGTGTGTAATATCTCATACATAGGAAGTTTTGGATAAATACATTGTTTTGTACTACCTGCTGATCCATTTAACTTCAACACATAAATTAAAGTGCCTTGCCATTTCCACAACTTGAATATGAAGCCACAGTAATGATAAACAACAGAAATTGCAAGCCTTTTTAATGGCATTTGATGTCAGTGTCATTAGATCATAGACCCGTGTGTAATATCTCATACATAGGAAGTTTTGGATAAATACATTGTTTTGTACTACCTGCTGATCCATTTAACTTCAACACATAAATTAAAGTGCCTTGCCATTTCCACAACTTGAATATGAAGCCACAGTAATGATAAACAACAGAAATTGCAAGCCTTTTTAATGGCATTTGATGTCAGTGTCATTAGATCATAGACCCAAGATTCAATTTCAGGCTGCAAAGGGACATTATTTGGTTTCAAGTCCAACCTCCTGCTTGAAGCAGCATGAAGTATGGGATCAGTTTGAAGAG
>NW_008683109.1:3515-6991 GCF_000695815.1 Acanthisitta chloris
AAGGGCAAAGTTGGGCCAGTAAACTAAACACCAATATCTCAAAGCCTGCAATTAGTGGTTAGACTGAACAAAGTCTTGTTGCGCAATACATGTAAACACCAAGGAGGGGAAAAAAAAAAGATAAAAATAAAGATTAAAAAAAAAAAGATACAAAAAACTCCAGGGCATAAGGGGATATTTTTGAATCACTGCAGATGAAAAAGCATTGCCATCTGGAGGGAGTATTTATTCAGGACTCACTGAACCATCTCTCTCTGTTTCGTATGCACACACCTACGTAAGTCTTCGATATTCTTGTCCCATGTGGAGCAAGTTAGCCCAAATCTTGTCTTGGATAGATTCCCCATGTAACTCTTGCCATTGCCACGATAACAATCTGAAAAAAAAGAATGTTGGGACAGAAAAGCAGAAGGTGATTGTGCAACACTGAAAACTCTTTCTTTCCGTCAGTAATCCAAATTATTAAAGATAAGTGCTCAATTTAGCAAATTCTATGCAATATAAATCAGATAATTTTGTAAATCAAATCAGAAAAAAAAAGAGAGAAGTTTTCAACTTTAGGTACACTCTTGTTTGAGACCTTTATTCTCAACACAGTAGCATTTTGAATTTTTTTTGTACTTAGATGCACTGGGGAAATTACTTTTCCAAAGAGTTGTTTTTTGATTAATTTAGTAGGGTCATAGAGAATATCATAAAAGTTGTCAGAAGTTGGTTGTTCAAAACAAAGTGAAAATGTTCCCCTATTCCTCCTTCTTGAAAAAGTAGGCACTCAGCCTATTTGAAACAGCTTAGCTGTGTGTAGAATCCAGATACTGGCAACAGTATATTATTCTAGACTTAAGTACTACTTTGGCAAAAGCAAGAATTCAACACGACTTTAATTTTAATGTAATTCAAAATCTTGTCTGTTCGCTCCAGCAGAACTCATGTTTAATTCATAAGCTTTTATCACAAGCCTTTTTGAGACTTTTCAAGAGGATTGTTCAAAATGATCACTGTTACAAAGACTTTGTGCATAAAGCATTTCACTTCATATTCATCAGTATTTTTACTTTTTGATAATTGATACTTTGCAAGAAACACAGAAAAAATGCAAAAGTTTAATTCTTTCTCTAAATCTTGCAACTGTGGCTTTTTCAAATTTAAGAGATAAATTGGTTAAAATTTAAAGATGGAGATGTCAATGTAGCTTGATATAGGTTTGTAGGTCTGCAGACTTAGCCTCTGTTCACGCTGTGATTGACACCAGTTCTCAGGATGCCATAATGCTCCTTCAAATAATTCCAAGACCTCATGGGAAAAACATTTGTATGAAGACTCAGAGTGGACCTCACAGGCAGAGTTAACAGCTTGAAGCTAAGAGGATCAAGACATTTTAGACAAGGAGGCATATGCAAAATGACAAAACATTGAAAATCACTTTTGGTGGCCTAATATGCAACCATAAAAAGACTGTGAACCAAGGAAATCTTCTCAGCTCTGGAAAAAAGCCTTTCAAAGTAAGAAGGGTAAAGACAGTGGAGCAGACACAAAGATTCACCTTGTCTAAAAATCAGATCCAATATCAAATCTTTGCTGGAGCTTTCCCTGCTGGAATCAAAAACTGAACTGAGAAATGAATCCCATTTACACCATGATGAATCCCAAATATGCAAATACAGCCAAAGCAGAACTGCACAGGTGTAATGCAGATGTACCATGACCAACTTCTCCAGCTTTCAAGCCTTGTCCATCTGCTACTTGGAACAGTAAAGCATTTACTTCAAGTTCCAGTTTTCAAGCCTTGTCCATCTGCTGCTTGGAACAGTAAAGCATTTACTTCAAGCCATGTTATCACCCTTTCCTCTGTTACCTTGTTCATTCGATACATCGCACTTAGGAATCTGGGAGCAATAACCAATACGGATGTTTGGGTCAGTGGTAAAACACCAGGGTGATTCAGATCCATCTGGATTTCGGCAGTAGTTCTCCCTCAAATCCCTATAAAAATAAATATGTTAGCCCACAGCAGGGATAACCTAAACCCACTGATGCATTCTAGCCTTTTTTTATGATGAATTAACAATAATATAGGTCTCTATGTTACTGATCAGTGTCAAGTGCAAGGAGATGAGGAGCCAATAAGAACAGAGTGTCCAGAAAAATAGAGCAATTGTAAGAAGAATATGTTTATGGGAATTCATTTTCAGCAGACATGTGTTTTGTCTGGATGTAAGATTTCATTTGAAGATGAATAATATTTTCAAAATGGCTTATTTTCAGTCAGGATTCTCCCTCAAAATTTGCATGCAAGCTGACATTGGATACACCTGCAATCCATTACAAGTGCTTTTAAATACAAACATTACCAAAGTGCTTAAAATTCCCTGTACTCTGAATGGCTCTGCTGAGTATAAAGGAAACAGAGTCCTGTAGACTATCAGCAACTCATTTAAGAAACTGAATCTTGGATTGAAAAAAAAAAAAGTATGTTGAAATTCTATACAGCTGTTGCCTTTAAAGTAAAAGTTAGTCACAAGGGAACATCTTTAAATGTCTTTCACAGCTTGCATGAAATAGTCAAACCTCTAAAATGTAAGTTTTATTTTCCCATCTCCTGACAGTTTTGCCATGTTCTGTGCATCTCCATATTTCGCTGTATTTTTCCATCTGCAGCACTTACTGATAACAGACTATGGAAAGAATGGGCCTAATCCTGTCATGCTTACTGATATCTATCTATCTATCATCAATAAAGATATTGATCACAAACTGGGCTGTGGCTCCATGCTGGTCAGCAAAGATTCCTCTGTGCTCAGTTAAAAAAGAACCGAAAGAACATTACTAAGGTAAAGGCCTAAAATTGGTAGATTATTCACATCTTAGGTTCTTATGAACTGTACAGAAATGTTCATGACCAGGTAAAAACAGTCCTATTGATAGTAGATTATTCACATCTTGGGTTCTTATGAACTGTACAGAAATGCTCAATGACCAGGTAAAAACAGTCCTATTGATGCAAATGCATTTAGTAATGAGAAAGAAAAAGGATTTAAAAAGTGGAAAATAAAAGAAGTGTTGTCAAATATTATAGATATTAAGTATTGCCAAGAAGTTTACACTCAGGTAACATTTAGGACATATTAAGTGAAAGTCAGCAATCAAACTATGAACAAGTACTTAGTTCCATGAAAGACAAACAGGGGTAATAAACCAGTGCTATTGGGATTCAGGTCCCAGCCTGGGAAGCATCCAGACCCTTCACAATCAGTTAAACTGGTAAATACATGCTTGAAGGAAGAAGTTCATAAAAACCATACAGTTTCCCAGAAGTTCCTCTAGGACTATTATTCTGAGATCTGAAGAACTGGTTTTCACATGTTAAATGATTTTCAGCATCAACAAGTAGAGCAAATACATCAGGATGCAGAGCAGGGACAGGAACCCTATGGTCTACTTCAGTGGCCTGAATTTTAAAACATTTAAAAACCAAA
>NW_008683109.1:7007-8297 GCF_000695815.1 Acanthisitta chloris
TCTCTACTCACTTGCACTTGAAGTTCTCAGGAGTGATGTTGTGCTGGTGAGGAAACTGGGAGTCCCATCTCTGGCACTGGATTCCACTCCATATGGTGCTGACCGTGCCACGGTAACCCTCACCCTGTCCCTGGACACATGTTGTTGTCTCAGCTGCTGCCTCTGTGCTGTTCACAACATTTTCATCTGCAGACCCAGAAAAGAGCTGCTGTTTCATTCTCTTAGGACTGGCTTAGGATGTCAGGTTTGAACTCTACACTACAGTTCAAATCATGGTAATTGGAGTTCTTTGGTGAAATTACTCATAATTTGTCTTTTATAGAATCATTACCTTCTATTCACTTTTACAACACCCAGAAATCAAAATAGGTGTTAGAACTTATAGTAGTTTACCCACTTGTATGCAAAGACTCTTCAAAATTTAGGAGCTTTTGTTCTGTGGGACACCTGACCTATGTTGAGTCACTGAAGGTCAGAAGTTATTTGCTGGCTACTTTTTCCAGTTCAGCAACTATTTTCTCTTTAGCTTAGCTTTACAAAACTGACTGACCACCCATGTGTACACTGTGAAACATGTGAATACATATTTGTAGGATTAAAATCCCATTGGTTTTCTCCAAAGAATTCCCAGAATATCAAGTCACGGGAAAAAAAAAAAGATGCAGATATAAAAAATAAAAATGAAGAAGAAAATAAATCCTATAATTATGTGCTAAATCTTCCTCGAAGTTTCCCTTTTTTATGCCTCATATGGTTAAAGGGGCAGGAAAAAAAAGCTCAGCTTTTGAAATCAAAGATCAGTATTCTCTACAGACAGACAAATGTTTTAAAGACTAAGAAATTCATCAGACTTGAGATCTTTTACAGATGTTGATATACTCTGCACTCACCCTGGTGTGGGCTGTCTTGAACTAAATTCAGAAAAACAGTGGTTTTTAAATGACTCATTCACATAACTTGAAAGTCTCTTTGTATTTCTTATGCAATTTTCATAATTGCAAATTAATGGCACAGATATTGCATCAGATATATACAAAGTAGTACACAACTAAATACACTGCAGCAAGGGCAACACTTCTACAATGCCTCCAAAAGTTTCCAACACAATATTTTTGTAAGCAACTGCCTAATTACTGTTGTTCACAGATGAATTTTATTAATTACCTTAGGAGGATTAGTTGCCAGCAATAAGGATGTTAATAAAGTTTTCAAATTTGTTTTCTTCAAATCATCCAGTGAAGAGAACAATATTTGTGTGTTATTCACAATATAGTTCACTCCTGGTAACTT
>NW_008683110.1:0-18529 GCF_000695815.1 Acanthisitta chloris
AAGTCTCTCTCCTTGTTGCTGGTTTCAGTGACTTCCCTACCCAACCTGTAGCTGTGCCTGGGATTGCCATGGCCCAGATGTAGGACCTTGCACTTCATTTTGTTGAACTTCATGAGGTTTGCATTGGTCCACCTCTCAAGCCTATCAGGTGTCTCTAGATGGCATCCCTTCCCTCCAGCATGTCAACTGTCCCATACAGCTTGGTGTCATCAGTGAACTTGCTGAGGGTGCTCTCAATCCCACTGTCCATGTCGCCGACAAACATGTTGAACAGTATTGGTCCCAGCACTGACCCGAGGGACAGTACTTGTCACTGGCCTCCACGTGGACAATGAGATGCTGACCACAACTCTCTGCATGCTGCACGGATTCCTGAGGGACATGACTTGTCCCTGGCCTCCACATGGACAATGAACTGCTGACTGATGTCAGATGTGATGGTTCCTGCTTTTGGGGCTGTTCTTTTCATCTATTTTCTTGTCTAATAACTTTGTTTTTACATTGTTGCAGTTCTTCACATTTTTTTATCTACCGCTTTTTTCACTCACCTGCTCTTTTCTATAGCAAACTATTTGTGTTATGAACATCACTAAAGAACAGCTCTTCCAGTGAATCCACTTGAACTGGTTCCCAAGCACCACTTGAGTCTAAATCCAAAATAGCATCTCTCATGTGGATTCCTATGCAGGTTCTTCAAGGTGTTTTGTTTCTGCATCTGATCCTGGTGAATCCCAAACCCATTCTGTGTGTAGGTGATTTAATTCCTCCTATTGCTCCTCATCCAAAATTTACATGTTTTGTGCTCAGTATTTTATGATCACTGTCATTGCCCTGATGGGAATCAGTAGTGTCCTGTTCCAGTACTGAACTGGAATTAGATCATGGGATTTCTAACCTCAAAGATTCCTCCATGCTTCTCTTTTCTTATAACATATTCATGCTATTACACTACAAACATGTAATTCTCAAAGTCCAGAAATTTGTCTGGAGCACATCTGCCTGAGGCTGCTGCAGTACTGGCCCTGGACTCAGGAAGGTGGACCCAGTGCTTCATGCAGCCACGTCTTTCCTCATGGGCTGCCTTCTAAATTAAGACCTCTTCCAGTCATGTAGAACATCACCACTGCAGTGACTTATCTTCCTGGACTGCACCTCTGGGCCACCTGCTAGGCCAAGCAGTTTGTCCCTGTTTGCATACCATGGTCATTTTGGTATCGGGTAAGTTAGGTAACAGGTCTGATGGCAACCTGCTTTGGCATCTCCCTCCAGACAATCTGTCATTTAGACTTTCAAGTATCATCTTGGTGCCTGTGTTTATCAGACCTATCATTTAACTGTTAGAACTCAAAGGCAGAAATGACTGGAAGAATAAAACAACAACAGCAAGAAATTTTATAAAGCTTTTCAAGGATGAGATGCTAAACTCTGCTGCTTAGAAGCTCTTACACTGCTTTCCTGCTCAGGAGTACTGCTGTAAATCAGTGCTGCAAAATGAACCTGTCAAAATGATACATGAAGAATGCACTGTTAAGAAGAAACACATTAAAATTCCACCCTCTGAACACCTGAGTGTCAAGGTCACTTTCTGCTGTTGTGTTGACTGAAACCAGCAGAATCTATTTTGTCCACAAGAGGATTATCTCTATCTTGTTGTATGTTGTTTAACAAGATTATTAAATCATACAATCATTGAGTAACTTGAGTTGAAAGGGGCCTTAAAAATCATCTCCTTCCAACCCCTCTGCAATGGAAAGAGACACCTTCTACTAGACCAGGTTGCTCCAAGTCCCATCCAACCTGTCCCTGAACACTTCCATGGTGAACACTTCCACAACTAAGCAGGACCCCTGATGAAGCCAACTTAGTGGCTGGAGTGGCTGGAATTCTTTTGTCCTGCTCTTCAGGTGCTCTCCTGCTGACCTGCAATTCCCCTCCAGGTGCTGACCATCTATTGCTGGCCCTGGCATCAAACTGGTAGGAATGAGATGGATTGAGGTTCCCCTCTCCCAGCAACTCTAGTTTATAGCCCTTATTATTATAGCCTCTATTATTATAGACTCTGTTATTAAAACAAATCAGAAGACTTATTTTAATAGCTGTCATGTTAGAGCTGGTTTGGCTTCCTCCAGTGTGGTTTGGCTAATATTTTCTTAAGACCTTTTTCCATGTTGGATTAAAAGGCTGTGTCATTTTGTGAAAAGAAAAGGCATGGCACTGTGCTTTTTTTAAGAATTCTTTAC
Source organism: Acanthisitta chloris (assembly GCF_000695815.1). Lineage (NCBI taxonomy): Eukaryota > Metazoa > Chordata > Aves > Passeriformes > Acanthisittidae > Acanthisitta > Acanthisitta chloris. Next base: position 2,241 of record NW_008683110.1, read on the forward strand.
TCCCCATCAATTTAAGGAGGATTGGGAACAAAGGATGTGGCTTCAAAAAAACCTTCATTTCTATACTGACTGGTTGCCTTGGCTGTTTCTCTCTGTGCAGTTCTGTGTATTTCAGAGTTGCAAACAGCAAGTAATCACAGAGTTGCCAGACACAGTTTGAAATACAGTATTTCAATCCTTGGTATAACTCAGAAACTGTGAGTTAATGGCATTGTTTCAATCTGGAACTCCATCCATCTTTTTGTCTTGCTCCTCTGGTAAAGGAGGACTGGTTTAATGGGAACCTCAGCCTTCTGTTATAGAAAAGATATGAAACACAGGTAAGAATTAAATTTCTTAGAAGCACACTAATGAGAGTCAACAATATGTACTTTTCTGCCACTGAGTTTTATAATTGCACCCAAGGCCTTGAGAGGAAGCAGCTGTGTTATTTATAATACTGTTGTAATACTTCATGTAGGAATATGATGGATGCCTTGTTCTTCATCAGCTCTGTTGTTAAGAAACTGCTGGAATCCTGAAGCATACTTCACTGTTAACTCTATGCCTGGGTGTAATGACATGTGTGTCTATTGGGTACCATGTTGCTATTAGTTTCCTAACATCAGGTTGTCATATTCCTGTGAATATTGCATTTTAAGTAGTTGAAAACTAATTTAGTCAAAATCTCTGGGACTGTTTTTTAAGGCAAGATGTTAAGGAGCAGAAGTCAGAGACCAATCTTACCTTAGTGCTTGGAAAATAGTTGTAAACAAATGTTTGTCATTATCCTGTTGGAAATGTGGAATCAATACAACTGCACAGTGGAACTCTACTTGGAGCATTCACTCAGCAACTGATAACACAGTCTTGCTCATTCTTTGTGCAGCTCTTACAAGATAGCTGATAGCCTATTTTTCTTGTATTTTCCCCTTTTTATTCCATCTTGTCTTACTGGATAACTGTCCTGATCTCTGCTGAGATTCTTACTTGTCTTCTTCATTTTCCTACTATGTTTAAAACAGAAGAGAGAGAACACAGAGACCATGGATGGATGCATTTCATATCTGCCAACCTCTCTTCCCTGCAGTCTATTTTAGGTGACTGTACTTCAACCCAACTTTTTATTCCTGTTTGTGATATGCATTTTTTGTTTGCTAGAGCAGTTGTGTGAGCATAGAAGTACTCCTGAGCCCATAATATCATGGAAATAAGCTCCATTGCTTGAATCTGTGCTAACTTGGATGGCTTGCTTAGGGTGTTGGAAGTATGAAGCTCTTGATATGGATTGAAGTTTATAATTACCTGAACTTTGTGGATGTCGTTACCTGAGTATGGCATTACCTGGGTTCTGGTGGCCTTTAAAAATCCTGGTCCCCAAGCAGTCCCTCTGATTACCTCTTGAATTTGGCCATCCCTCACATAACTGCCCCTTCATCATGTGTGAAATCCAACCATCCTTCACAGTATTGTGTATAATTTTCTTCACCTTTCCACTCTGTTATTTATGTTCAGCAGTTTCTCGTTGTGTCCAGTAGTTTTTCATGGTCTGTTCAGTTAACTAAACCTCCACCCAGTGCCCAGACATTTACTTATAGGCCTCAGCAGAAGCACTGTAAGTTTGGTGGCTCATACAGACCTTAGCAGAAGCACTGTAAGTTTGGTGGCTCACATAATTTTTTTCTAATTCAGTTTTGCCGCTGAAAGATTTAGAGAAACTTTGTGGGAAGATTTTGTTGCTTCTGAATGATCTCTAGTACCAGCAATATGACTGTGTGGAAAATCAAGAGTATATTTTGGTATTTAAATAGGAATTGGCACTGCCATCAGGAAAATAATTAACTCAAATCCAGTACCGAACAATAATGTGCTTTGGCACACAGACTGAGAAATAAACAAAATGCAGAATCAATTACAGGGACAAAACATATGCTCTGACTGCCAAGTCATTTTTCAAACATTCTTTTTCTCTTTTGAGATTTTTTTCCCTTCAGATACAGCATATGTTTAATAAAAGAAAATGAATCAGAAGAATACAGGACATGTTTTATTTTTCTGTGCATATCATTGTCAGCAAAATAAATTGTTGCCTTGTCCCTCTCACACCTTTGCTGACATTGATGGATTCTGCAGGGGTCCTGCTCCAGACTAGCCTTGCTCTTATATCTGCTCTCAAAACCTTACCCTCAGATATCACTTCTTGCAGAATCCAGTTGTTCTGATGGAGATAGAAATAAGATATTTTGATTTCAGATTGAGAACCCCTTTCTTTCTTCTTTTTTTCCTTTGGGAGAGGATTTTAGGAAGGGGTTAAGAAGATGGAACAACCAGAAGGCTCTGCCTTAGCATCCTTTCAGGTATCTTTAAAGCTGTTAAGAATAAATCCAAGTGCTTTACTTCGCAAAGTTTTGCCCTGAAATTTCTCAGTCCATCTCAAGCTTTTCCCCCTCCTGTGGGTTTTGATTTCAGATATGAATTGATCACCATCATCTAATGCCAAATTGTTGCTCTTCTGTTTATTTTATGCAGTTACACTGAGTCATTGGCTCAGTCAAGCAGCTTTCTTGGTGCCATCCTATTGTCCCTTTTCTAAGGAAAATTGTAAATACCTGAGTGTCTTTGGAGCAGTTTTGTCTCAGGTAAATGACAGTGTTCCCCCTCACCATCTCTGCAGGGTGGCAGTTCAGTGCTCTGCATGTTGCAAAACACTCTTTTTTTCCCCTAAAATATGCAACCATCTTCTAATTATTAAGGAATTCACCTGCTGTGGGCAACATGACCACTGTTTGTTTTTTCTCAGCACTGAGCAAACTGCAGAAGGTTTTACATCTGTCCTTGAAAAGCTTTTCCTACTGTAGTTTTCAAAGGCTTGACATCTCCTTCCTTTCCTTTTCGCCCACAATTTGCAGCCCACTGCACACTTCTGTTGGAACTGAAGTGTTTGCTGTCCCACTCCTCATGATACTTTGTCTCCTTCTGTTCCTGAAGAGGATCACTTTGCCAATTTATAGCTGTCAGTTATTGCTTTGTAAAAGCTAGGGGTCTGGTTTTTTCCTCTAAGCTGAAGTGCATTATCATAGAATCATAGAATCCCAGAATGGTTTGGATTGGAAAGGACCTTAAAAATCATCTAGTTCCAATCTTCCTGCCATGGGCAGAGACACCTTCCACTAGACCAGGTTGTTCATAGCCCCATCCAACCTGGCTTTGTATGTTTCCAGGGGTGGCATCAACCTGTATACCTGAAATTGAATTTAAAAAGTCAGGAAGAGGAAGAAAAATGAGAAGAACATCTACATGCAGACTGTGTTGATGTAAATGGACTCATTTCTGAAAAGCAGGTCATGAATGAATTGAGAATTTCTTATAAATCCCACATGAAATGTTTCAGATTTATCACTTCTGTCTTGTGTCATATGCTTAAGGTATAGTGTAAAATCCTTACAATTTGGTAGGGATTGTCCATGATAAATGAATGCAATGCTTGAAGTCTGCAAAATAAAGTGCCGTTTACTGCTTTGATATTAATTGATGAACGTCAAAACATACATCCAAACATTGGAGTAAATTCAATTTATTGTAAAATGAGAGAGCCAGATGAGTAAGCATGTGTTAAATACAAAATAGAGATCAGAGTTTAAGCAAGTGATTTTTGCCTTTAATATGGAAATGGTCGACAAGTAAAATGTGAAGGATATTTAGTTCCTCACTGCAGTCTGACATTAAAACACTAGGGAGAGCTCATGATTCATGGTTTCCTTTTTTTCCGGTGGCTTTTTTGGAGAGCTGAACTTGATCATGTTCTTCTAACCATAAATAAAAGAGAAACTTTCCACAAAATACTGCCTTTTACTCCGTGCTGTAGCAAAATTTTTTTTGGCTAATTGAATTTGAAATGCAATTTAATACAAGACTTCTATTATATTCTCAATAATGTCTTGGCAAAATGCTATTTTTATAGCTCCTCATCCACTACTTATCCAAAATAATAATTCTTTTTCTTAACAGTAACTGTTCCAGGTGCTTGGAATCCATTTAACACAACTCTTTCCTTTTTCCCCTCTGAGAGCAGAACAGGATTTTTAGTGTAATGTTTGAATTTTTATCATGCATTTTTGGAATATTTTCACTGTCGTAGTGGTCCCAACTATTCTAAATTTCCGTTGTGGTGTTCAGGAGCATTTGGGTAAATGAACCACAAGCAGTAGTAGCATTTCCGTTCCTTGATTGGATGAGCAGTTCTGGCATGAATAGCATATTTGTGTGTGTACAGATAGTCTCTGGAGCCTCAAATATGCACCCATGAGATCTCCAAACTAATTTCTTATGAGTATTTCAGCTAAAAAAAGGAATGCTTGGGTATTTGCTGAGAGACAATCTAAAAGATGTCTGTCCCAGGCTCCTGCAGGAATCCAAGTTCAGTTGTATTTTTTTACACAGTAGTTGGAATCACTTCCAGCCCAGCAACTTATAAGCTTGTTTGGGTTTTGTACCCAGGTTGTGTGACAAATTAAGTTTATTGAGAGCTGCAGAAGCTACACAATAATTGAAAATGGTTAATGTTTGGATTGAAAAATGATGTTGAAGTTAGCCATAGGTTTGCAGCCCATGTGTATGTGCATATGTTAAGAACAACCATATGGTTGTTTCATGGCAGGTGTCCTGGCCATTTTTTCAGCCCTCAGCATTGCTACCATCACATCCAAGGCATCTGTACTGTATATTTGCACCTCATCTCTGGATTATGGCAAATTCCCACATGGTCTTTTTAAATATGTTTGACTCAGAACTGGATTATCTGACCCAGATTCTTCTGCAGGGTTTGGAGTCCACATTTTGGAGGTAATTCCATGATTTGGAGTACCAACAGGATAAAATCCTGATGTTTTCTAGACTAGATCTATCTGGGTCTGGTCTTGTGGAAGGTGGCCCTGCCCATGGCAGGGGGATTGCAAGTAGATGATCTTCAAAGTACCTTCCATCCCAAACCACTCTATCATTCTGTATTTCTATACAGAATGAAACAAATGGAATAAATATAATATATATATTTATATATTTCAAAAGAAGGTGCAAGAAAACCTTCAGTGGTCAGGTGTGACTAAACTTTGCTTCTTTTCTTAAATACAGTTATAATGGCACCCAGCAGACCTCCTTTTGATTGGATTCTGTCTTATATTAACAACAGTTCTGATGGTAAGGACCTCTATCCATGCCAAAAAAAGTTTAGAAACAAAGATTTACAGAAACTGATTAAGGAGTGAATGTAGTCAAGTCCATGAACAGCAAGTGGTTTGAGTTGGAGAAGAATTTGCAGTTCATCTCTGTCTCATAAGCATCAGCCTGAGTCGTGCAGGTTTTGCTGCATAGGTGAACCTCGGGAAGAAATGATTTGTTTTAATGTTACCATTTTACCAGTTACTTTCCCCATGTTTTAAATCAGGTTGAGGGAGAATGCCTTGTAGAGCTGTGTCTTTTGATGACAGAGGCTTCAGAGAAGTGGACTGTAAGAGCAGGTTGGAGCACAACACTGTACTTGCTTCCAGAGATGTGTCTGTAGCCTCTCTCTTTTCTCCTGTTGTTTGTGGATGTTCTCAAAGTTTAATCCTTTATTTACTGAGATATGTTTCCCTCCTTTTGTTTATGCATGAGCAATTATCTATTTACTCCAGCATGGATAAGAGGCTATAAGGTCATGCTTGCTGCTAACGTGAATGTCAGTTCTTTTTGTTGCTCTGTTTTTCGAGGCATTTGTTTCCTGCTAACAATGCTATTCCTTTTTTGAACAACTGTTCTCATCAGTGTTATGTTCTTTAATGATAATGTCGAATTGTTAGAGCCTCTGCTTCCCCCAGTGTTCATCCAGATGTGTGGGGAGGTTTTGTTTGTGGTAGAGGATTGTTCAGTGAAAACAATTGTAGCAGTGCTGTTGGCTTGAAAAGTGGACTAGGGATTAAATAATTGATTAGAGCAGGAATATTCAGTGGAAATTAGGTACAGTGAAATTCAAGAGAATGTGGGGGAAGTAAAAATTATTTTTAATTGAGATTCTGAAGGAAATGTAAGGCCCAAATCTTTGCACTTCAGACAGTCTGTGATTTACAGTTAGCCTAGCATGAAAACATTTAGATGTTCAGAGCATTCGTCTTCTATAATATCAAACTCATGTTTTTACTCCAATGTCAGGTTTGTTCTTTGTCCTGTAAAGGACAGCCTCTGAACCTTGAATCTCTTTCAAAATTCAAAGGTATTTAAAATTTGGATTTAAAATGTTTTGTGCCTGAGGGCTGTTCCTACTTCACATGTTCATGTAATTTGAATGAAGACCTTGAGGTCTGTCCAACCATCAAAGGTATTGGAATTTGTTCTTCTGGAGAAACATTCCAATTTTTCACTGGGGGGAAGGGAAAGGTAAAATTCCAATGGAAATTGTATCCTGCCTTTCCAGCAGACCTAGCAAGCATTTCTCATCCTGTTTCTGTTCTTACTGAAAGCATGCCTTCCATATTAGAAGCATCTTATAAATTACAAATGTCCAGAAGGAAGTTTTGAAACATTTGTGGCTCTAAAATATTCCTGTGCTCTCTTTAGGATCATCACTCAAACTTTATCAAAAATATCTACCGTCTTATGTTCTCGGTTTTTAGAGAAGCTAATTATAGATACTAAAACTAGATGAAGTGGAGAGACTTTGGTTTTTTTTTGTGGAGGCACAGAGCCAAGATCATCATGACGAGGTTGCACAGTTTGTTGCCTGCTTAGGCCTGGGGAGCAGATGGAGGGAGATATAGGGACTCTCTCAAGTAGAACTGGCTGGGAAACAGTACATCTGCCTTGTGAAAAATAGGGACGTTTTGAAATATGTGTGGATGTGAGTGTGGATGCATGGTGCTTCCATGATGGATTGGGAGAGAAAGCAGCCTTCCTGCAACAGCAGGCTTCACTGTCAAAGACAAGCTCTCAGTGATGTCACATGCTGTACTTGCAGAAAGATTTGAGTCCAGGAGTTGTTGTCTCAGAGCAACAGAACACTGGGAGGGGGGAAATAAGTGTGTTTACCTGTGCAATTTGCTTTAAAACCTTTTGGGGTATTCTTCCTTATTTACTAGCAATTTAAGAGAATTATACCTTTAAGCCTGAAATCTCACAAGGGTGTGGAGGGATAGGACAAGGGGAATGGCCTTAAGCTGAAGGAGGACAGGTTTAGATGAGGTATTAGGAAGAAATTCTTGACTGTGAGGGTGGTGATGCACTGGCACAGGTTTCCCTGAGGGGATGTGGGTACTCCATTAATGTAAGTGTTCAAGGCCAGGTTGGATGGGGCTTGGAGCAACCTGGGCTAGTGGAAGGTGTCCCTGCCCATTGGTAGGGGGGTTGGAACTAGATGATCTTTAAGGTCCCTTCTAACCTAAAGCATTTCATAATTCTATGAAAATGTCACTGAAGAACTGCCCTACCCAGGTTTTTAATAAATTTTGATTCAACATTAGTTTCACCTCAGTTAAACCCACGTGATGATGAAGGAGCTTCCATGGCCCCAGCACTGAAGACCCTGTTTCAGCTTGACAGGGTGCAGGGTCTTACTTGCTTCTACTTGGCAAGATTGTAAGACGTACAGAATTACAGAATTGTGTGTCTGCTTGTTACAGTTATAGAGCCATTTAGATTGGAAGGGGTCTCTAGTTCAACCTTGATTCCTAGCAGGATTCACTTCCAAGTCAGATCACGTGGCTTCACATTTTTATTAGCTGAGTGCTGAAAATTCCCAAGGACAGAGAATCCACAGACACTCCAGGCACCTGTCCCAGCGCTGCACCAGTCTCATGGTGAAAAAAGGTTTTCATGATGTCCATCCAAAATTCCCCTTGGTGCAGTTTGTGTCCATTGCCTCTTGTCCTTTTAGCTTCCACCTCTGAGGATGGTCTAGTTTTGTCTTCCCTATAACCCACTGGATAGCTGAAGGCAGAAATTTGATTCCTTGCAATAACCTTTCTAATTTGATGCAACTGGAGCAGAAAAGGAGGATGAATGCAGACAAAGGAACATTCATTTTAAGTTCACCATATATTCGTGGACATTTGTGACTGCTGAAAAAAAAAAGTTCCATCAGCACACCCATATCCCTCAGGCTAATTCCTCTAAGCAGCTCACGTGTGAGAGTGGAATTTTCCTGCCTTTTATTTTAGCGGTTCTAAATTAGATAATTGCTTTGAGCCCTGACAGATTTACAAGAGTAATTGCCTGATTTTATGATGCAGCGCTGCTGAAAACAAAGATTACTTGATCTAAATCATGTCTTGAAAAGGAAAGTTTTTCTGAATGCTTTTGAATAATGCCTGAGAAATACACTCTCTGAAGTCCAGCTGGTCACTGGGGAAGAGCCAGTTTAGTACCTGGTCAAACCAGCTCCTGGGAAGCAGCACACAGGAACTGGAGATGCACAAAGTGTGAGACCCCTTGATACATAGAGAAGGAAAGGGGGGAAGTGAAGGACCCACTTAAGGAGATCCAGAATAATGATTTAAAGGCCTTGATGAGTACTTCACACCACGCAGCAAAGCTGTGTTCAATTTCCAACCAGCTTATTTGTCTATTTTTCTCTCCAGTTACAGTCATTCAAAACAACTGCTTATTCCAGCATTATATACCCTAAAATTAATTTGATCCACTGTAGCTAGTACAAGGCACTCCCTCCTCTCTGATTTTGACTGACAGCACTTTTGGACTATTAAAGCACTAGGGTACTCTGCAAGAAGTGCCTATATTGAAAAAAAAAAGCAAAATACAAAATTAGAGGAAATCTGTCTCTTGCCATTGTCACACTCTGCTCAAGCATTTTTCTGACTCTACTCACAACTGTGAAATGTCACAAGGGTCATTGTAAATCAAACAGCAGGTTTTTGGCTTATCTGTCCCTTCCTGAGAAACCTGATGTGCATATCACATTTTGTCCCCTTGCAATGATGCCAGGCCAAAATAGCCCCCAGATAAATTTCTAAGTATCTCTAGTACACCTTTCAACACATCAAAATGGATTCTGGAGCCATTTGGGTTTAGCCTTGAGTCAGAGTTAAAATTTTATTGTGTTTAATCACCTCAAAGTTCCCGTTTCATAGAGATGCTGGGAGAACTAATAATGGGCATTTCTGCACCTCCACTAAATGTGTACCAAAACCAACCTGCCTTCAACATAAGAGGTCTTTTATACCAAGAGCTTCATAGAATCATAGAATCATAGAATCAACTAGGTTGGAAGCAACCTCAAAGATCACCAAGTCATTACTAGACCATGCTAAGCAGATCTCTAACCATTTCCTCTCAGAATTCACAGGGGCTATTTGGCTTCCTGTCTCTATCACTCTAGAGATAAGCTGTCCTGAAGACAAACTGTCCAAGTATTAAAAATTGAGGCATGGAAGGTTTTAAGTACCTCAACCTTTTCCTCATCTTGAGTCACTCTGTTCCCTCCCATGTCCAACAAGGAATGAAGGTTTTCCTTGTCCTTCCTTTTGCTATTGATTTATTTATAGAAACACTTTTTACTATCCCTGACAGAAGTGGCCAGATTTAATTCAAACTGTGTCTTTGTCTCTCTAATTTTCTTCCTACATGACCTGACTATATTCTTGAATTCCTTCTGCTCTGAAGACAAGGTTATGTAGGATCTGTGCAAGTTCTTCAGTTTCTCTGTAAAATCAATCCAATGGACTAAGGACATCACAATATTTCAGATAACTTGAGGAGCTAGATGGAGTTCTTCTTGCAAGAGGAATCATCTAACCTTGAACTAAGTGCTGAACTTCTAGGTGGCTGTTAGGTTGCCTTGCCAGTGCATGAGGAAGATGGCATTTAGTGAATGATTTGTCATATGTTTCAGAGTAGTGTCTCACATATGTGGGTTAAATCACCTCCTGGAGCTGCCTGTTTCTCTGTTTACTGACAATGGAGGTCTAGAAGAATAGGTGGGACCCAAAAGCCATGTTCACCATGCTAACAGAGCAGCTGGAGATTACTGTGCACATTAAGAGAAGTGGAAAAGCAATTAAACTGGTCCTTCTTGGGTCACATTTTAGTTTACTTAGAAAACTTTGATCAGCTCAAACAATTGAACAAACAGGATATCCAACTGAAGGTTGAAGGAATCATGGAATCACAGAATGGTCTAGGTTGGAAGGGGCCTTAAAGTTCCAACCCCCTGCCATGGGCAGGGACACCTTCCACTAGACAAGTTGCTCAGAGCCTCATTCAGCCTGGCCTGGAACAATTCCAGGGACAGGGCAGCCACAGCTTCTCTGGACAACATAAAGGAAGAATGCAAGCTTGTTGAAGAAGGAACAGTAATAGCTGCTCTCCCTTACTCAAAAAAGAGATTGCCTTTACGTTGCAGTAGTGATTAGTAGCACTTAAAATGACAAAACTCTCAGAGATACAAAGGTTGTAGTATGTGTTGGTATCACATGGATATCATATATCATTTGTTTTATTTTTTTCCAGTGAATTTGAAGTGGTAGCCTCCTGTAAAGGAGGACCACTCTGATATAAGGTACTGATATGTCTAGGCTTTAAGATACTGACATTACAACTCTTTAATTACTGTTTACTGTTGTGGTTCTTCTGCTAAACTGGTGCTTTTTCAGTACCAACCAGCCCACTGCAAATTGCTATGGCAATGGAAATCGAGCACAAAAACAGTCCTTTCCAAACATGTAAAGACTTATTTACCCACATCATTCAACTGCATACTTTCTCATGAATATTTTTGGGCTATCAGTCTTAGAACAGAACAAACTGAAAAAATGCATTTAAAATTAAATATATGGATGACAAAATGACAGGTCCTAGATGCCCAGTTGTCCTGGGGGAATTGACTTGCAGAAAAGTAGGTATTCTACATATTTCAGAAACCCAGGATCCTTCCAGTGACAACAGACCACTCAGTTCCTGATAGGCTAATGTACTTTTTTGGGAAACAGATCACTCCAGAATCCACCATACTTGTGTAGGACAAGTCTACCCTGTTAATTTACTTGGCTTCCTGCTTTCTGGGGTCCTGTGATTGACCATGCTGTTTAATTCCCAGGCCCATGATAGGAGGCAAAAATCAACTCCTTCTGGAGAGAAGTTTGGGTTTGGTTCATGCCAGGATTTCCATGAACAGTAGAGCCAGGCCTTTGTATCATGTGTTCTCAAATTTGCATCTTAAAAACCCCTGGTTGGCTGCTCATTAGGCAGGAGCTTCTCTGAGAGCCTGTAGGTGCCCCCTGGTATACCTGCATTTAGCATGGAAGTTGCATTAATTGAACTGAACAACTGAACAAACAACTGAAACCCACCCAAAACACCTTTTGGTGGCATTAGACTTCTTAAAGTGCAAATGTTTAAACAGAAGTGTTGCCTAGTAGTAATTCTTATGCTATTGCTAAAATGAGACTCCTTCAAAATACACTGCTATATTTTAGATGTGCTTCCTCAGCACTACTTTAAGGCCTGTAAATCACCCCGTATTTTCTGAATGCCACTACTGAATCACAGACTGAGGCTTCTCTATCCTTAAATCATTTTGCCAGTTATCCTTAAAATGCTTTCAGTGCATACATTTGTGTTAAAGTAAACAGAACTGAATTAGTGTGGTCGAGCACTTTCTCTCCAATTAAATCCATCACATAATTCATCACTGTTTTATTCACAAACTCATATTTCAACAAGTGATTTTTCATATCATCTTTTAATTAAAGCTGATTTACATCCCCATAGAAGCTCTTAAAATGAACTACCATTATCATAAATCCATAATCAATCACTTGTACCATGTGAAGAGACCAATAACTGCAGATTTTTTCCCCCAACTATTTATTAAGAAACATTTGTTAAATTTCCCTATTTACAAGTGACTCTCTGTTCTGCTAATGAATCTTAGAAATCAGAAGCAAAACATTTGTAGTTTACAGCCCAATAGTAGAGCCTCTGTGTTCACTGGAAAGTTAATTTATACCATACTTAAACACATTTTGGAACAAGGAATGGAATAAATTTGTGATTTGATTTTCTGCTATGGAAATATCTTCTGTGAGGAACATAGGAAGTTTTCCAAGATGCTTTGAAGATGTATAGAGTGGAAGGAGCAGCTGTTTCTGAGGTGCAATATGCAATGACATGACTCCTCTATCCAAATTCGATCCACCCATCGAGGAGTGTTATAATCTAAAGGGCAACATCAGATGAATGTCACTGTGCTTGTAGTAAAGCTCCATCCATTAGAAATGAAAGATTTTTAATGAATGATTACTGCATTAGCATTTATAGAACTCCAAATTCAATAACACTCAATAGAGTGTCCTGAGCAAGTGCTTCTTCATCATACTGTTGGGTTGCTGAGAAGTCCACTGAAATAACATTATTGCATCCAGCAATGAAAATTAATAAAGTATAAAGCAATGACATATTCATGGCAGCATATCCCACCTGTTCTGGCTCCAGCATTACTGGACCTGGATGAGCTATTTGGAGGTGCCAGTCTGTTCATTGACCATTGTTCTGGATTTCTCACCTCCTTTGAAAAATGTCAACAGATAGTAATGTCTTATAAACTGTTCCATTGGCTCTTCACTGTCTGCACCAACCTCAGGCAGGTTACCTGGAGTGTTTGTGGCCTGCAGCCAGTTGGATCATCTCTGTATGGGATAACTATGTCATTGTCATGGGCCACTGCAGGCTTGGGGACTTCTTAGTCCCATCTGTCCCTAAATGTAGTGCCCCAGTGTAATTGAAAGGCTTTTACCTGCCCTCTGCTTCTTTTCCCTGATTGAATGCAAAAAGAAGGAAAGGTGAAAATACTGAGTGACTAAGGTGGTAGAGAGGTATAAAAAAACTGTGACAGAAAGCATGATCTCTTTTTTAATTTCTGTTTCCTAGTTCACATATCAGGTGTCAGCTGAGGTTTCTCTCTCAGACATGAAAACATTTTGTATTATTGCCAACCTGGTGAAAGGTTTAGCCATGGGATCTTTTTATGTTGAAAAATTCTGGTCCTATCCCCTTCTGTAACCTAACCACTGCTAGGGCTCTTGAGGAGATGATTATATCTATTTTGTGGCAAGATGCAGCCCGGTGCCATCTTATCTTTTGTTGTATTTCAGAGGTATAATATTTCTGGCTCAGGCTCACTTTTGGATGCTTATTGTATTGCATTGACATTGACTGAATTTTTTTCCATTGCTTTTTTCATTGCAACAATAAACTGACAGTAATGTGAGGGTGGATGAACGAGTATGATTTCAGGAGAAAAGCTAATCTGACCATATGTGCCAGAGACAGTCAAGTGCTTGAGAGAATTATGATTCTTTTCGTGATAAAGTAGCAATTTGTGGTTCAAAGCTGCATCAGCAAAGGTTGAGATGGGACAGTGGGAAGGATTTCTTTACTGTGAGATTGATCAAATACTGCAACGTGCTTTGTAGAGAGGTGGTTGATACTCTAAGCCTATCAGTGTTTCAGAGGTGTTTGGACAATTCCTTTAACATGACTTTTGGTCAGCCCTGAATCAGTCAGGCACTTGGATTAGATGATCATTGTAGGTCCCTTCCAACTGAAATGGTTCTATTTTAGAATTTATACAACAGTATTTTTGATGTAATTTGGGATAGGTAATGTTTTGTTAATCACCAAATGGTTTGGCTTAGAAGGGACTTTAAAGACCATCTAGTTTCAATGCCCCTGCCATGGACAGGGACACCTTGACTAGATCAGACTGTTCAGAGCCTCATCCCACCTGACCTTGAATATTTCTAGGGATGGGGCAGACACAGCTTCTCTGGGCAACCTGTGCCAGTGCCTCACCACACTCACAGGGAAGAATTTCTTTGTAATATCTAATATAACACTGTCCTTTGTCCATTTAGAGACATTTCCCATTGTCTTATGCCTCCATGCCCTTTTCCAGAGACCCTCACCAGCTCTCTTGTTAATGTTTGGTGTTTTCTTCCATTTCCTCTGTTAATCCTTAACAGGAGCGTATGATTTGGACATGATGCAGGAATGAGGTCTGAAATCCTTAGCATTCCTACAAGTTCTTTGAAATTCAGAAAATTACTGTCCCCAGTGCTGGTGCAGGAGACCAGCTCCATTACCATTTCCAGAGATTCTGAGTGAAAGAGGAGCACTATGGATGCCCTGACAGCAGAGGATCTTTTCTCAGAGCTGGGAGAGGCTGAAAGCTGAGCATTGCTTGGAGCAGAACAACATGAACAGAAGATGTAAAACTCATATTGAATCTGACCTTTTTTTCTTAGAACCTTCTAGTTGTAAACTACTTCTGTTTCTCTTTTGAGATGAAGTTGACACAGTTGTGCAAGAACTTTCTCTTGCCATCCTCAAAACACCAAAAAAAAAAAAATCCATAAAATTTGGGGCAGCACTATCTACCCAGGGATCCATACATACAGTTTCTCAGCTGTTGTAGAAATGTGCCCAAAAGATGCTGTGCAGTCTAATTGAGGGCAATTCATTTAAAATGAATTAATATTTCTGCCCAGACAGTAAGCTGAGTGAGCTTAGAGGACCAGGGCTGGACAGAAACCAATGTCTGTGTTGCAGTTTCTTTGGCTGCTTTTATAATCTAATGAATGAAATAATGTAGTCAAAGACTGCAGTTGTAAGCTTTTGAGAGATAGTTTGCCAAGCTTATTGTAATAGTAATTAAGACACAAAAGGTAGTAAAAATGTGGATAATTGCATCATGTGCAACATGGCTTAATTGTTCTCTGCAGGAGCCAGAGGAAATTTCTTCCTCCATGAGGTGTTATTTCCTTGGATTGGAGGTCTACTCAGGTATTGTGTTTTTCTTCAAAATACCATGTTCTGATCCCTTCAAGAGGTGTTGTGGCAGAGAGCAATGGCTCCTCCTGAGCAAGTCATATTTTTGACAATCATTTTTGTGCCCTGTTGAACACAGAGAGTGTAATGCACTCTGAAAACAATCACCAGCTTCTGTCCTGAAGTCTGTGCGATGAAATATCCATTTTCTAATATTGTAATAGGGTCAGCCATTGGTAATTCTTGCTTCAGCTGAGGGTGAAAACACCAGAACATTGTTTTCCCTCCTGAACCATGTCTTTCCTGTGTGCAATATATTCCCTGTGATTGCTGTTCTGGTTTGTGTTGACCTTAGTAGCTTGAAAGCAAACAGCAACTTTGTTTTGCTACTGCAAGTAGTGTAGTTGATCTTGTCAACAAAAGCCATGTAAGTAGTTGGTTTATTATCCAGATAACACAATAAAAGAATTGGTAGTAGAGAGTCCCAGGAGTTAAGCACTTATTGCCATGGGGCAGAAGCAGAGGAAGGTACTTCAGGGTTTCTAGCTGCTTCCTGCATCCTTGTTTTACAGAGAATGGTAGAAGAATATGAGGGTCTAACTCCTACAATTGAGGGAGATCTAATCCTACTGGATGCAAGGAAGAGGGATGATTGGCTTCTAAAACCCTTCCCAGAATTAAGCCTATGGCTCCATGTTACTAGCTCTCTTTTGTTGTTGTTGTTGTTGTTTTGTGGTTGTTGTTAGTATTAGTATTCTAACAATCAGCTTTATCTGCATCCCAAATGGCAGAGGAAGATTGCTGACAGGACAGAACCTTTTTATCCAGACCAAATACTGAAGCTGAGCACCAGAACTTGACCTTGGACTAAGTTTGTGCTAATAATAAAATATTCCTATGTCTGCTGGTGCTGAACAAATAAAAATAAATTGTGGACTGGAGCCAGAACATCACTTCTCTACAAATGAGATGATGCAATTCCCTGTGAAGTTGTGTGTGAAGTGCAACAGCAGTTTCTCCAGTGCTGCTTTTCCCAGGCAATCCAACCTTATCTGGGAGCACAGGGAGGGCAAAAGGAGAGAGATTGGGATACTCAGGACTGTAATTCCATTTTGCTTCACTCAAAACCAACTCATGTGCCAGAAGGCTACCAGCTAAGTGTATTATGCTTTAACCCTAGTTACATCTGTGTCAGACCTTGCAGCTTCCCTTAGAGTGTTCATTTTTATGGTCATTGTTACAGCAGGATTTAACTGTAACTTAGGACCAAAAGTGATCAATTCAGATGAGAGAATTATTTTTAATTAGCTGTAATTGGATTTGGAAAGGATTTAATCAGTGGTCTGAGATGATGAATCACTCAGAGCAACTAATTTTGCTGCTCTCCTGACTCAGTTATCAGAATTTGCCTTCCTCTCTCTGCTACTTTTCTTATAATAATTGGGACTGGGACGATGGAGAATTTCCAATCTCTGCCCCGATGAGAAGCTCCAGGAATG
>NW_008683110.1:18547-44137 GCF_000695815.1 Acanthisitta chloris
CTCGGGAACTGTTCTCATTCTTGATGTGTTGTTATTTGGTGTGAAAACTGCCCAGACTGGGAGCTGCCTGCTCCCTGGAGCTGAGCACGGCGATCGAAATGGGAGCTGGAGGAGGTGGAAGTGAGTGAATTGAAGACAAAATAAAAGCAAGAATGAACCAGTGTCAGATGCTCTAACTTAATTATAAAGTCTCTCTCCTTGAGACCTGCACTTCTTTATCACCCTCTCAAACTGTGACATGGCACAGTGGATTAGAAATTGCAAGACTGGGTTTCCCTGGTGGAACAGTTCTCAGAGCTCCATGAGAACAGCGTACTGTGTATTTCACTCCCCTGCCCTTCCAATGGCTTTTCATTGAGAACAAAGAGGAAAAGGCAGGTGAGAAAGAAAAATCTATAAATAAAATTTCTGCTCACATTCAGCTTGCTGGAGCAGAGCAGAATGGATACTGCACCACCCTAGAGCTTGTGCAAGAAGTGGAAAGCTGCTCTTGAGCTGGTAAGGAGCTGCAAAGATCACAGGTTACCCAAGCACAGTCTGTTGGCCTCTCTGTCTCTCCAGTCACCATCCCACTCTAGCACAGGGATTGTTTGAGCCCTTCCACACTCATGTGGACAGTTCATGAGTCTGCAGTCTAGTGGTGGAGGAATACAGAACCTCTTAGAAAGGACAGACTTATCTGGAGGATCAGCTCAGATGTGTGAAGCTCTGCCAGTGAGTAGGTAGTTGCCTGGATGAGTCAGGATCAGAGAGGCTGGTAAGGGTGACAGAGTAATCACAGTGCAGGAATGGACTAGATCTCTTTAATGCTGTTTTATGAGGACTGGATTTCATGTGAAAATTTCACAGTCTGCTCTCTGTCTGGCTGAGATGGTGCTGTCATTTGGGTGATATGTGCCTCCATTTCCCCAAACCCATTAGTGCTCTGAGCTATCTGGCCCCTGGGAGGCTGGGCAGACCACAAAAGGCTTCAGAAAATAGCTGTTCATCCAGTGTGAGGGTGAGCAAGATGGTAGGTTTTCACACTAACTGGAGTGTGAATGCATCTGTGTGCAGGGGAAGTGGTGGAGAAGAATCAGTCACCTCAGCTGGCCTCCATTTGCCTTGTGCTCAAAATAAACAGTCTTCATACTGCACTTGTCACTCATGGATATTATAGGGCCTGGATGGTTTTGTGGCAGGAGTATCTCTCTGGGTTATGCTCTTTGGGATGTGCTTACCATGGGGAAATGCTTGGGAGAGCTGTGACATGCCAAATATGGTGCCAAGACTGAGCTGCACCCTTGGAGAGGGTGGGTGATCTCTGATGTAGGTGGTTGAATCCCACAGTGTCATGGCAGAGCTGTTTGGAAGCTGTAGCTGTCCTTTTGTTGTTCTCTCTCTGGAAAGCTGTTGTGCATCCCAGCTTATCAACATGCAAAATAGCAGCACGTTAACCCACACATCAGGAAAGGGCCTCGGAGTGGGAATGCTATTGTGGAGTATAGAAAGCCTCTCACTCTGAATTTCATTCTTTCATTCTATTATTCGTATTGAAGTTTTTGATAGTAAACAACCACTTAGGTACACTTTCACTGCCATGTAATGATTTTATTTTTGTGTCTTGATGGATCTCATCTCATTTTCAAGCACTCCACGGAAAGCAGCCTCTTGGAGTATAACCATTTCATCCTATCAATTATTTCTTTTGTGAGGCATAACTACAGCCAATTTTGTTGTAAACATACAGAGTTGTTCCTTGGAACTTAGGAATTAGTGAAATCACATTTTTAATGTTTGGAAACATCAGGCTTCATCACAGTTGTAGCAATTTCCTTTGGCTGTAATGTTTTTTCTGTCAATACCATTTATGCACAAGAGTGTATGCCCTTTTCTGAGAGGGAAAAAGGCCTCTTTAAATAAGGGAGATGTTGCTGGGTTACACTTCTTGACACGTCCCAAGTGGCAGTCTTATCAGCACAGGGGACAAAAGTGGTGATGAAAATCTAATTTAGTCTTATCAGCACTGTGGACAAAAGTGGTGATGAAAATCTAATTGGATATAGGTATAAGTGACTGGAAAGCTATGCAAGGCAGTGGAGAACTGTTGGAACTGAGTAGACACCAAGAGATACTGAGAAGAGCTGGACACAGCACTCCAGGTGTGTCTCGCCAACAGAATCATGAAATCCTTAAGGCTGGAAAAGACCTGTAGATTATTGAGTCCAATCATTAACCAGCTCTGCCTAGTCCATCACTAAACCATGCCCCTAAGTGCCACATCTGCACATTTTTGTAACACTTCCAGGAATGGTGACTCCACCAGTTCCCTGGGCAGTGTGTTTCAGTGCTTGATCACCTTTTCAGTGTGGAATTTTTTCCTAATACCCAATTGAAACCTTCCCCAATACTCAGTAAAGGAGAAGGAGCACCTCCTTTGGCCTACTGGTGATGTTCTTCCTAATGCAGCCCATGATGCTGCAAGGGAGCATTGCTGGCACCCCTGAGGTTGGTGTCCCCCAGGACCTCCAGAGCATTTTCTGCAAAGCTGATTTCTAGCTGCTCAGTCCCCAGCCCATCTCAGTACATGGAGTTGTTCCTCCCCAGTTGCAGGAATTTGCATTTGCCATGGATGAAGTTCATGAGATTTCTTTCTGCCCATTTCCCTAGCCTGTGGAGAGCTCTCTGAATTGCAGCACAACCAACCATCTGGTACATCAATGGCTCCTCCCAGTTCTGTATTATCTAGGAACATGCTGAAGCTGCAACTCTCTCTCAACATGCAGTCACCAATGAATAGATCAAATAGTACTGGTTCCAGTACCAACCCGCTAGGATATAGCACTAGCACCTGGTCTCCAGGTGGACTCATGCCATGGCCCATAATCCTTGGAGTTTGGCAGCTCAGACAGTTTTCAGTCTGGCTGAGGTTCCTGTCATCCTGCTAGTGACTTCTTTTTGTGCATATGGGGAAGTTATTTGGCCCTATTATCTGGTAGTTGACATAGGCACGGAAGCTGGAGACTGAAACTGTGTCTGTGTGTTAACAGAAGGGTGACTGGCCCTCAGGAGGTGCCAACTTCTCTGCATGGCTTAGAAGGAAAAAAGATATCCCCAGTTAAGTGTCTGATGGCATACTGTGTCAGTCTGACCTGCTCTCTCTGGATTTCCATTTTCTCATTCGTTTTGTCATCTCCCCACCTTGAAATTTAAGTTTTTGGGGAAACGCTTTCTGCCATGTCCTGTGCCTACTCCAGGCCAGGGACAGGCTCCTAACAGTTTTGCAGTATCACTAACTGTTTCTGCTCTTCCATCACCTTGTCACCTGGTTACTGTTTTTCCCATTGACTTTAGTGGATTATTCCTAATGTACTTCTGGTAAGGGAACAATTTTCAGCTCAAAACTAGGGTATAATTCTTAAAAAAACCCCAAACACAGAAGTTTTTAAAAGCCCAAAGTCTGCCTGTGTGTTAGCAAGGGCAAATCACATCTCCAGGATTCAGTTATGGCAGCATTAGTAGAGGAGACTTAATGACATTGGGGAGAGAAGTGACTCTCTTTAACTTTCAGCAGCAAATTGTTTCATCCCAAAGTGTGACATTTCTGTTTGGGAAATACCTTTTTCCTGCCTATTTTGTATCTTGGTTTAATGTGAATATTATCATACTCACATAATACATATGAACTACGAGTGGTATTAGTTTAAAACAAAAGGAAATTTTAATTATGTTTATGTTGGGATCTGGTCAATTGAGATGTTAATGTTGGGCCAAGCAGATTTCCTTTGATACCACATGGACATTCATTCTGCTGTAGGGCTTGTGTGTCACTTTTGAGTAGATGCAGAAAATCAAGATGTAGAAAATGAATGACTGGATTTGCATCAGGGGACAGATTAGATATTCTTCTATAGAGACCTGAATATAGTCGCTTAAACCATTCTGATAAGGGAGAAAATAATCAGATTTTTAGTATAGTTCTGAGAAAATAGGTTGTTATAACTCAAATTTCGGTATGATTTTGCAGCTGTAAAATGAGATAACTCTGGGTTGTATTAAAGGAATAAAAAAAGGGGAAAACCAGTAATTCTTGCAAGGATAAATTGGCATCCAATTTCTGATCAAATTTGGAAGATCAAATTAAAAACCAGTAATTCTTGCAAGTATAAATTGGCATCCATTTTCTGATCAAATTTGGAAGATCAAATTTCATGCTGCCCTGAGAACAATGACTACAAAGAGGAGACAAAATTACCAGTACGAATTCAATTGCAGTTTGCATTTATGGGCAGGATTACCACTGAATCACTTATAAATTCTTTTTCTGCTGTTCCAGACCTCCTGAACACTCAGGGAGGTTACTCAGTGGGTGTGGAGCCATTCCTTCCTGCAGAAAACTTCGAGATGAGGCTGTGGCCAGTGTCTAAGTTGTGCTAGTGTAATAATGTGGCTGGGACTATGTTGTGGCTGAAGTGCCGTTGTTGGACATTTTCCTGTATTATATGAAACCTCAGGCTGTAAAAAAAAGGAAGATTCTGTCTGTCTTGAGCAAAAATCATCTAAAAAGCTTTGTCAGATTGGCATTGAGAACAAACAGCCTTCAGCTGTGCTCTGAAGAGACCAAAGATGTCTGGACTCTGTTCTCAGCTTAAAGATATTTTTTGGTGACCCTTTGCAGAAGCCTTTTATTGTTTTGCCCTTCAAGTCTTCCAGTATAAAACAAGAATAACTGTTCCTGTCTTGCTCTCCTTGCCTCTTTCCCACTTAAGTTTGCAAGCCTTTGGCACCAGGCTGTTCTCCAAAGGATTCTACAGCAACGAGAGCAACAAAGTCCCATCTCACCAAGACTCCTGACACCGACATAATTAATAGAATTAATTGATGTTTCCATCCTCCCCTGGAAGTGTTTCATTTTGCAGCACACTTTGGAAGAGACCTTCAGCCAGGAGCAGTTGTGGTTTCTTTTTCTTGTCTTTTTTGTTAATTGTTTTAATTATGACCAAATTTTTCTCTTCAAAGGGAGTTTTGTCAAGCCATGTAACTTGGGACACCAGGACTGGATGTAAAGCTGACCAACATGGGTGAAAAACCTTCAGGTTTTGTTAAATGAGCATGTAAATGTAAATCTTTTGCTTTCAGGGAAAATGTGCTATTTATTGCATAGAAATTTCTGAGTAGCTGTAAGAGCAGTTGTTGAAGCATTCTTTGAAGGAGCAATATTACCTCCATGCTCTTGGTGCTGATAAATCATTCCATTTGCTATAAACTGTACTGGATAAACATAGAAGTAATACAAATTCCAGGTAACATTCTCTCAGCAAGGAAAGATTAATATCTGCTTAATACCTAGCAAATAGGATAAGAATCCATGCAGTTACTTTGTCTTCAATAGATCTGTATGATTCTGCCTTATTAGCAAGAATACTTGTTGATTGAGCTTCTCTGAATTTCATTTCTATGCTCTCCCAAGTAGATACCCAAATACATATATTTTTAAAATTGCTTGTTTTGTGGGAATGAAGTCATTCATGGCTCTTAAGAACATGTGGGGCAAGTATAATTTCTTGTCCTTATTTAAAAGTTCCTCTGAAAGAAGAAAATTAACTCCAGCTCTCCTACAAGGACAGGCTGAGAGACTTGGAGTTGTTTAGCCTGGAGAAGAGAAGGCTCCAGGGCCACCAGAGACTCCCTTCCAGTGCCTAAAGGGGCTCCAAGAAAGCTGGAGAAGGACCTTGGACAAGGGCATGGTGTGATGGGACACAGGCTACTGGCTTTAAACTGAAAGAGGATGACCTATTAGGAAGAAATTCTTTCCTGTGAGCCTGGTGAGACCCTGGCACAGGTTGCCCAGAGAAGCTGTGACTGTCCTATTCATGGAAGTGTTCAAGGCCAGGTTGGATGAGGCTTGGACCAACATGGTGTAGTGGAAGGTGTCCCCCCTGCCCATGGCAGGTGATTAGAACTAGATGATCTTTAAGGTCTCTTCCAACCCAAACCATTCTTACAGGAAGACAGTCAGTAATTCAAAAGTCAACCCAGACTGGGCAGGAAGACAGTAATTCAAAAGTCAACCCAGACTGGTTTTATCAGTGTTCCTAGGGAAGTGCACTGGTCTGAAGCAAATGACTAGACAGATATGGGCCACCTGTCTACTCTTTCAAGAGCAGCCAACTTCAGGTACAAAATTAGGACCTTTTGACTAGAAGTTCAGCTGCCTCATGGCTGAGACTTGCCACAGTCTTTCACAGCAATCCCATTGTACAGTGCTTTCGAGTCATGGTGACTCCATATCCAGATGTTCACTCAACCATACCCTCATTATGTGCACAATTTAAGCCTATGTACATCTCCAGATGGTTCCTCATGATGCAACATTTATGTTAGATAAGGACCTCAGTTGTCTACTGTGCATTATTCTTTTACTTTGCACATTTCTCATACATTTTTGTTTTTAAAAAAATAATACTGTGCACTTACGTCTGAAGGAACATGTGAAGTTATAGTTCATGAACTTACAGAAAAAGTAGGAAGGAAAGTTAAGAATGCTGCTGATGATAGGGAAGTTGCTGAAGTGAAATTTGGGAAAATGAACTGTCCCCATGCTTCACCACTGTCATGGCAAAAACAGTTTTCCTTTTTCATATGAGTATTTCCCTTACTTCACCTTGTAACTGCTGTTTCATGTCTTTCTGCTGTGCCCTGCTCTGCAGTGATTCCTCATCTCTGTTTTCCCCTACCTGACAGTTAAAAGAAGTCATTTAGATCCCTCTTGGCCTTCTCCAGGTTGAACAACCTCTTTCAGGCTCTCCTCATGTGTCATGTTCCCCAGTTTGGTAGACCCTAAACCACCTTCGTGGCCCTCCACTGGTCTCACTCAAGTTTGTCAACATCTCACTTGTACATGAGGACCCAAACCAGACATAACATTGCAGATTTTTCCTCACTAGTGCCACATGGAGAGGAATAATAACTTTCCACAGTCTTCTCAAAGCAGCCAGTATTTTATCTGAACATCATTTGCTGTCAGCATACCTGTCAAATCTTGCCAACAGTCTAAGATGAAAGTTCAAAGGTGGTTGAAGTGAGGTGAAATAAATCCCCATATACATCTCTAAAGAAATAATTGATGCTGCAGTGGGTCCAGTTTCTCTTTAATCACTTTGGCATCTTTCTGGATGTGCAGTGTTTATCTAACACACATGTGCAGCCCAAAGCAAAATCCTACTGCTGTCCTGTGACAGCTGGTAAACAGTCTGATATATCCTGAAAACCTGGATTTAATGTCAGCATGGGAAACAAAAAGGGACTTGCAGATAGAGGGAAATTGCTTCCAGTTACAGGCAAGATTGTTTGTAAAACATCTGGGGGAGAAGAAAGAGTAATTTCTTGAGTTACTTTTTTTTTATTATTATTGTTATTTCTACTACTGCTACCTCCTTACTTGGCCGTGTCACTGTGTTCATTTCTACTCTGCACATTGAACCACTTGTTTTTTAACTACACTTCATAGCTGTTCTAGCAGCCCACTTTGCCTGGGGTACACTTTTGGGGTTAAACTTTCTTGTCCTTCTACAAAAGGAGGAGTTTATGTGAAAGAGGGGGAAGACCTGCAGAAAGGAAATAGCTAGACTGGAGAAAGCTAACCTTGCCAGACAAAGTAAGCTCTTTATATCAATTCTGGTATTCCAGGAGTAAAAATGTTTGTAACCAATTCAGGTTTTTCCAAATGGAAGGAATCACTTCTGAGCTCCTGCAGAAGTTAGTTCACAGTCTCAGGCTTCCTCCATCAACTTCCTGCGCTGAGCTCCTGCAGAAGTTACTTCACAATCTCAGGCTTCCTCCATCAACTTCCTGCCCAGTGCATTGACTGAACACAGAGCCTGTGGAATGGTCAGCATCAACAGGGAGAGGTTGGGATGCTAATGGCCATCATGGTACACTTTGATTAGCCAGAGTGGATTTCTGTGCCTTCCCACCATCTAGGAGAATTGTTTTTTAACTCAGGGGCTTAATCTACAGGTGATGTATGTGGCTGCAAGCTCCCTGGCTCTATTGCTCAGACACAGAAATTAGTTGTCCTCATCCAGAGCTGGAAATGGAGAATGAAATTAGTTTTATGGATCTCTTCCTGAAATCATGGAATCCTAGAATGGTTTGGGCTGGAAGGGACCTTAAAGATCATCTGGTTCCACTAGGCTTTCATGACTGTGGGTAGTGAAACCCTGACTTCAGTTGGCTCCTACCAACAAGCAGCTAGAATGGAGGAATCCTAGAATGGTTTGAGTTGCACTGATGGGTCCTAGTTCCACCCCCCCTTCCATGGACAGGGACACCTTCCACTAGACCAGGTTGCTCCAAGCCCCATCCGAGCTGGCCTGGAACACTTCCAGGGATGGGCACTCATAGCCTCTCTGGGTAACCTGTGCCAGTGCCTCACCATGCTCACAGAAAAGAATTTCTTCTATATATTCAACCTAAGTCTATCTTATTTCAGCTTAAAGCCATTAATCATAAATCAAAGCAATGAGGAGAAGGTCCATTATTTCAAAAGACATTTAATTCATTGAATTTTGAAATGTGAATAATGCATTCAATATTGTGTTACTTACCATATGCAGTGGTAATGGGGACCACGTGCCTGCTGGGAAAAGCTGAAGGCTCTTCCCAACATAGAAAATAACAGTTACAAGCCTTTTCTTCTGCCTCTGTCCCCTCAGGACTCTGCTACCATCTGGGTATCCATTGAGGAGATGTTAGATCAGCTCACTGGACCAATGTATTATGATACTATTGCAGAAAATAATACATAAAACAAAACCCCTGAGTTATAGACAGTTCTGACCTCTGGGGAAGCAGGTTTTGGAGTTACACGAGGATTCTGTAACACATAAGGGCCTGCTGAGGTTATTGGTCTAATTCCAACATTTATATGGAGTTCAGAACTAACAAGGTATCTAGATGATTAAAGATGCATTTATTTTCCCTCCACACCTTGACTACATCCCAACACAAGTTTCTAACACTCATTTCAGGATGTGCCACCTCCACACATCAGTTTTAAACCTAGAGCTTGTGAGAGATAGATCATCAAAGATACCTGCCTGAAGGTAGACCTTAGCATACAGGTCCCTTCAGCATTCTGGAATTTTCACCTCTTTGTTCTTCAACAGTGAAAAAAATCCAGTCTCAAACACCCCCATATTCCAATGGGATTTCATTCCTCCTGGCTGCTAACATGAAAACAGGCTCCCATGGATTTGGCTGGAATTGGGTTCATCTGTCATTAAGTCTGGATCTGCCCAGAGGCATCCACAGCACTTAGATAGCAGAGCTCATTCTTGTCACAGTTTATTTTTCAGAGGCTGGCCCTGAAAGCAAGGCTAACTGATTAGGATTGGGTTTAAATACTTATCCATTAGAAAGAGGAATTAAAGTGGAATGTTATGGTGTTCTCATATGTTTAAATTATATAAAGCTAGAAAATTCTGCAGTCCTCCATGTAGACATAATAAAAGATTAAGAAACACTTAGAATAGATATAATGTATTGCAGGGATACATTAATATGAAATATAGAGGACCTGACATTCAGCTGGCAAACCTAGATATGGCTCCACTGGGTCTTGGGAAGCTGCTTCCATCAGTTAAGAGCCAAATCAGGTTTGACAGAGGCTGGGGTACAGGTTTTGTAGTCAGTAGGTGTATGAGAGGCCACAATAGTTGATGGTTAAAGCAGTAGACTCAATCCTACAGTCATTCATACTGTTCATGGCTCTTACAAGGATGAGGTGGGATATCCTGCCCAAAGCAATCATGCTGTAGGTTCTGTTTTGTGTAAATCAAAAGATGATGCTGTTTCCTTGAGACTTCTCTTAGAGGTCTCCTAATAAAAAGACAGCATGTAAAAACTAAATGACATTATAATCTGTTTCATATACCATGTGAACTTGTACAAAACTTCACAGAATGACCGAATCATTCAGGTTGAAAAAGACCTCCAAGATCAAGTCCAATCTTTGACCAGTCACCTCCTAGTCAACTAAACCGTAGCACTAAGTGCCACATTCAGGCATTTCTTGAACACTTCCAGGGATGGTGACTGTACCACCGTCCTGGGCAGTCCATTCCAATCTTTGACAACCCCTTCCATGAATGAGCACTTCCTAATATCCAGCCTGAACCTCCCCTGGTGCAGTTTGAAGCCATTTCATCTTGTCCTGTTGCTAGCTGCCTGGGAGGAAGCTGACCCCCACCTTGCTACAACCTCCTTCCAGGTAGTTCTACAAAAGGATAAGGTCTCCCTGAATCTCCTGTTCTCCTTTCCTTTGTGTAGCTCTGTATAAATATTAAATGTGTACCTTAAACACTTGCCAAGTTTCTAACATTTATAGTAAAGGTGGGAAAAGACTGAACAATTTTAGGGACTAGAGCCCTTGTAATTAAGAAAATTCTAGAGGATTTGAAATCTCTGACTTGATCACACTCTCTTCTCACATCAGACTGCCTGTATTTTGTGTGGTTGTATACTTGCTGCCAGTGCAAAATTGAGATGATACTGAAGAGATCAAATGACAGTTTGTTTAATTGTTGTTTGGAGGGGGTTTGGATTTGTTTATAGAACCTGTAGTTGCTCTTACCATAATCTAAACCCACCACAACATTTCTAAATGCACTTCAGCAAAACAATCCTGAAAAGAATATGTTCCTCATATTGATTTAAAGCCAAGCTTGGGTAATCCCAATTAACCCTGTTATCCAAAGCTGCAGAGCATGGCCCTGTGGTGACCAAGTGCCGATTTTGTCTTTATAGCAGCTTCAAGTCAGCTGCCAAGAGTAACTTTAGTTCCCATCTATCAAAGGTGAAATCACAGCCCTCTGCCCTTGGCTTTCTGGCTCTTCAGCTGTGTGTGGACTGAAGCCAAATGCAACAAATGGAAAGATTTGAGCCAGGAAATAAACACAAAATAGACTCTGCTGTTGCTGCAGAGGGGAAGAGGTGCTCAACCATCCCAACTATGCATGACACAATGACACTGCTGGTGACAGCATCAGTGCTGCCTGGACTGAGGTGGGTGTCTGTCTGGAGGAGCAGGTTTGTGGGAGTGGACAGTGGCTGTCAGCTTCCAACGACAACCATGAACTATCTCCTGTGCTAAAATTCTCATGCTGCCATTGACAGGCTATGTGCTGTTTTGGAACTGACAGCTATTCTGGTATAACCATCTGTCAGAAGGGAGTGAAATGGGCTGTCAGCTGCTGGCAGGATTTCACCTGTAGTTGGTAGTGGTGGAACTGGGAATGACCACTGGCAGGAGGAAGCTGGTGGACTCTGGGTAGGAGTGGAAATGATGTTGGGAGAAGAGTCTCAGTGTTGGAATGGAAATGTGCTCACAGGGAAATGAGCTCTAACCCAGCTGGGTCTGGGTCAGGGCAGGTGGCTCTGCCCACAGTGGTGGTAAGTGGAGCTAATGAAACAGGAAGGTTTTCCTATTATGGACAGAAACGTTGACATGAAAAGGGTCCTGCTGATGAGAATGAAGAGGTCAAAACCCAACAGATGTCCTTTTTTGTTTGTGCTAGAAAGTGGTCGTTAATGCTGACACATGTCAACAGTGAATCTTGTGGCATGGCTTCAGCTGGTCTCCTTCCCTAAGCTGCTCTGACCTGCTGCCCTCATCTTATCCTTCTGTTTTCTGTGCATATTTTGCCTGGAATTATTCTTGCAATATGGATTCATCCTTTCTTAACCCTCTTTTTAATTATATTTTCCCTATACTTCTCTTCTTTTTCCCATTTTTCCCCTTTGTAATGCCCTTTTTAGTGTAGGGCTATTGTAGCAATGACAAATTTTAGCTGTTGTTGAAGAAAAACGTACTGGAAGAAAAGGGGCTGCAAGATAGCTATTGTGGAACTCTCTTTCCAGTCTTAAGAATAAGGATCTGGAGTATCTATCCTGACCAACTTATGGCAGATGGTGCTGGATGTCTCATTTTGGCTGTAGTTACTGTGTTCAGCACTCTGGTTCATGGTTATAGTGGTTCAGAACATGTGAACCAATGTTGAATTCACATGTTCAGTTTGGGGGGTTGGAAGGAGATGATCCTTAAGGTCCTTTCCAATCCAAACCATTCTATGATTCTATGAACCAACCATGCTTTGCATCCCAATGAGAAAGAAATTCGGCCAAGGACGCATGAAACCTCTGTGGATGAACCCAGAGCTCCTGTCTTTACTGAAACATAAGCAAGAAATGCACAGGAGGTAGAAGTGGGATCAGGCCACTTGGAGCAAATATAAAGAGGTGGGCAGAGGAGGTAGATATGAGACAAGAAAGGCTGAGGCCAATCTGGAATTGAATCTGACTAAGGATATCAAGGATAACTAAAAGGGCTTTTTTAAATACATAAATGCTAAAAGGAAAACAAAGGATAACATGGACCCACTAGATAAAGGAAAGGGGACTCTGATAAAGAGGATGCAGAGAAGGCAAAGTTATTGAATGCCTTCTTTGCATCAGTCTTCATGGATAAGATCAGCCTGCAGGCATCTCTGACCCAAGAGACCAGGGTAAATGAAGGTGGGGAAAAAGACTATTAATTGGACATCGACAAGTCCCTGGGCCCCAGTGGGATGCATCCATGAGTGCTGAGGGAGCTGGTGGACATCATAGCCAGGCCACTCAGAATCACCTGTGAAGAGTCATGGAGATCAGAAGAGGTGCCTGAAGACTGCAAGATGGCAAATGTCACCCCGATCTTCAAAAAAAGGCAAGGAGGGATCCAGGGAACTACCAGCCACTCAGCCTCATTCCAGTCCCTGGAAAGGTAATGTTATGCCTCATTCTGGAGGCCATCTCTGCCCACATGGAAGACAAGAAGGTGATCAGAAGTAGTCAGCATGGGTTCACTAAAGGTAAATTGTGTTTTACCAACCTATTAGCCTTCTACAATGAAACAACTGCCTGGATGGATGAAGGGAGATCTGTGAACATTGTCTACCTTGATTTCAGCAAGGCTTTTGACACTGTGTCCCACAGCATCCTCATTGGAAAACTTAAGAAGTGTGGTTTGGACAAGTGGAGAGTAAAAGTGGATTGAGAACTGGCTGAACAGCAGGTCCCAGAATGTTGTGATCAGTGGTACAGAGTCTAGTTGGAGACCTGTCACTAGTGGTGTCCCCCAGGGTTCCATACTGGGCCCAGTTTTGTTCAGCTTATTCATCAATGACTTAGATGAGGCAACAAGTGTCTTCTCAGCAAGATCTGATAATACAACAGTGAGAGGAGTGGCTCATACTTCAGAGGGCTATGCTGCCCTTCAGAGGGACCTCCACAGTTTGGAGAGATGGGCAGAGAAGAACCAACTGAAATTCAACACAGGCAAGTGCAGGGTCCTGCACCTGGGGAGGAATAACCTCAAGTACCTGTACAGGTTGGATGCTGACCTGCTGTAGAGCAGCTCTGTGAAGAAGGACCTGGGAGCCTGGTAGACAACAGGCTGTTAATTTGGATTTCTGAACTGCACAAAGATCTGCTCTCTTCCAAGACTTGCTGTTTTCAGGACTTGCTGATTTTCCACAACCACCTTTGAGAGAAGGTCACTGGGCTGGTCTGGGTTGAAGTACCAGCAGTTTGCCCAGAGGTCAAAATCTAGACCAAGGTACAGTATGGATTTACCCACAGGGTCTGATACAAAGGGCGAAATTACAACTTTTGAAGGCCTTTTCTCTCAATTTAACATTTCACTGCACTCAAGCTAATACAACTTATTTAAAGTGTCTGTTCCTCTTACTAAAGGCTTTTATGACTTCTTTCTCCTCTGTATAATTATACAGTCACGTAGCCTGGCATTTATTTATATAACTGCTAGCTGTAGTGGTTCTAAAAGCAGGATCAAAGGCTATACACAATGAGCTTTAGAGTATGAGCATGGTGTCTGCAGGGCATGGCACAGAGCTTGCCTAACTCTCAGAGATTTGTTACACAGTGTTGAAGTCTCTTTATCCGCATTTTACAGATAGCAGAAATTGGGTTCCAAATACTTTCTACCATGAAATACTTTGGCAGAGAACTCCTGGTACAGCTTTGTCTAGGCTTAGCTAAGGTTTTGTCTTCTCATGGTGGGTGTGGGTGGGCTGGCTGTGCCTAGACTGGAGGAGAGATGATGGGATGACTTTCAGGTTTGCCTGTTTATGTAAGGAGCAAGTAAATTTTGTAATGTTTGATAGAGAGTACTGTAGAACGCAAAATGCATGTAACCTCTGAACCTTTCTTTGATTCTCGTTCTTACTGTCACTCCAGTGATGTGCCAGTTTTCTTTACAGTAACTGAGAAGTTATCTACTGATGGTTGCACTTTCTTTACTAATTAGCCAGAGGCCATATTAAAAATTCCACTGGCTCCAACTTAAATCAGGCAGTTTAGAAACAATATGTCCACAGATTTTTTAATTTTTCGCCTGCATTTTCTTAAGCCTTGCGATTGGATTTCAGCTGCTCTTCATTTTCATCTGCGTTTTTGGGAGAATGTCTTCTGAAGATATGGCTGTGAGCCATAAATACTTGGGGCTATGATAATCTGTGTAGAACAGGTCCAGAGGAGGCCATAAAGATGTTCCAAGGGCTGGAGCACCTCTACTATGGAGACAGGCTGAGAGAGCTGAGGATGTTCAGCCTGGAGAAGAGAAGGCTCCAGAGAGACCATAGATCCCCTTTCAGTACCTAAGGGGGGGTTATAAAAAACGAAAGGGCCCAACCTTTTACACAGGCAAATAGTGATAAGAGAAGGGGGAATGGTTTTAAAAGAGGAGAGGTTTAGATTGCATGTTAGAAAGAAATTCTTCCCTGTGAGGGTGGTGAGGCACTGGCACAGGTTGCCCACAGAAGCTGTGGCTGCCCCATCCCTGGAAATGTTCAAGGCCAGGTTGGATGGGGCTTGGAGAAATCTGGTCTGGTGGAATTGGTCCTGCCCATGGCAGGGGTTCTAACTAGATGCTCTTTAATTTCCCCTTCAACACAAACTATTATAGGATTCTATGATAGCCTTGGCAGTAGTGGCCATGAAATATTGGAGTTCAGAACCCTAAGAGGAGCACTCTGCAAACCCTGGATTTAAGGACAGCAGAATCCAATTATAGTGATAGAACTCTTTATTTTCCTGTCTCTATCTCTGGACCTTATTTGCAGATCTGAAACTTTTTCTGTTAAAAGAAAGAATACAAAAACACAACTGAGAAAGGAGGTCACAAATAGTTTTAATTCCCCAAGAAGTGTTTCTGCTCTCATGAGGGGGAGTTTATAAGTCCTGAGTTCCCTGAAGCTGTGAGACAAAACTGTTCACAGTGAAAGAAGAGGGCTAACTCATCCATAAATTGAAGTGATAAGCTTCAGATATTTCTTGAAATCTCTTTCGTGACTATGAGTTCACACATTTGTGCTTGCTTGAGCTTGCAACGTGAGCGTGAAGTGAGTAGCTGTGGGGATTAATGCAGAGCTAAGCAGAGACATTTATAGATGAAAGATTCCTTCCAAACACAGTTACTTGTCGTATGCTGAGAGTATAGTATTTTGGTTACTATGGTGATGACAGGCTATATAATTATATAGCTAGATAAACAAAGTTAGGTTTGTGTTAAGGTGTTTAAGTGGCTGAGGAGCTGAGAGCTTTCACTCTCATCAGCTCCACGGCAGCTCCATCTGCCAGAGCCCCTGTGTCGGAGTCCTGCGTCGCATCTTTGAAAGTGGATTAAGCCAAAACAACTGGAAATGTTTAGGCATTTCATCTTTTCTGGATTCAATAGGATGTGTCAGAACATTTTTTTGAGGACTCAGCAAGAAACCAATTTTAGATGTTTAAATATCAAATAATCCAGTTAACTGCATGCCAGTTTATTGGATTTCCAGCCCTGGGCAGAATTATGGAAAAGCTGATATGGGATTTGATTAGTGAAGACACAATGCAATTATCCTGTGTGTCAGCGTGGCTTTATTGAACATAGGTCTGTTGGACACTTGATCAAGGGAAATTGAAAACCTTTGTGTATAAATACACCAAAGCATCTTTCAAATGCTTTTAATTAATATTGAGCAATATTTTGGACAATAACAAGTAATAGATCATGTGCATAGATATTCTTATCTGTAGAAACACTTTCAAATGATTAAAAACAAGGGCAACAGCATTTCTGTAGCTAATGAAATGACTTTTGAGCTTCTTTCCTGGCATTTTACAAGATTGGCACTGAGCCCAGCACTATCAACAGTGTCATTAATGATCCACAAGTAAATATGCAATCAGGGCCGATAAAATTTGTGGGTGTCAAAGTGATGAAGCACCTATAAATAATAATGAAGACAAGACATTTAGAGAGGGCAATTTTGACTGCTTGTCAGTGAGGTCTGTGCAAATGGTCTTTTTATTGCAGACATGCAACCTGCTGCTTCTACTAATGCAGGTAATTCTTGGAGAGTAGGTGATGGTGTTTTGAAAACACTGACTCTGAAGATGATCTTGTGGGTATAAATCTGAGCAGTTGAGTCTGTGCTGGTAGTAACAGACTGGGCGTTGTGTGTGTTTGGGAGAGGGGTGTCTGGTAAACCTTTTAGGATTTTTGGGAGAGGAACAGTTGGGTAAGAAAACACCTTAACTGGGAGCACTGGTCAGACCCACACTAGTGTCTTTTGGTGTCAGGATATGGATAAACTAATCACAGAGAAGAAGCAATACATAAAGTGATTTGAGAGCTGGAGAAAGCACTTTTGATAAGTGATTTAATGAGCTTAGTCTCTTCAGTTTATCAGAAAGATGATTGAGAGGTGACCTGATTGTACCCCAGAGATACACTCTCCACAAGAAAAGGCAAGGTCCTTAAGAGGCTATTTAACAGCAAAATAGTAGGAACCCAATGTTGGGTGGCAAAGGAAAATTCAGGCAGCAAGTTTTTTGCCCCAGAAGAAGTTATCATTGCAGTCAAGCAGATGAGGGACTGAACTCTTGATGTCTCAAAACAAACTCCAGATAGTTTCTGTGAGAAATGTTACCAGGAGTTGCTGGGCTTTGACCCAGGATAGCAGTCAAATGGCAGATGCTTGGAAGTGATGGGTGACAAACCCTTTGTCATATTCATACTTGCAGAGCCTTTGCACTTCAAGCCCTACTTGAAGTCCTGGCCCAGAATCCTCTGGCAACATGAGTGTTTTGGGCAATGTCAGCACTTCTGTAGCTGTAGCTTGTTCAAAGAGTTTCCATAGTTCATTAAAATTGCTTAGAGGAGTGCAGTAACGTTATATGATCACATTTCAGCCTGTGATATCCTAAACCAGCTTCCAAACGTACAGATGGGGAAAGCCATGTGTGAAGCACTTGCCCACCTGGAGCAAGCCAGATCTGGGACCCCACTTGCCCAGAAAAACGGCCTTGGCTCCATCATGCCTGCATGCTCCCTGCACAGGGCTGTTTTTTGGAGGAATACTGCCCTGGCCTTTGGACACCTTTCTTCTGCACATGTCCAATCCAGGTGCTCTCTCAGCAGCCTGGTGCTTGTGTGCTGCTTAATGCTTCTCTCCAAGCAGAGAGGCTTTCAGACAGTATTTCATTTTATATATCCATGTAAGAGGATTCTTTTTATAGCTGAAGCTGCACAGCTTCACAGCAGTGCTGAGCTCCAGCCTTCTATTTCATTACTCGTTCCCTAGAGCCTGGATATAAAACCTGCCTGTTAGTTGCTCTTAATGTAGTCACAGTCTGTTGCACTGTGTTAACTTGTGAATGCATTGTCTGGCAGACTCGTTCTTATGCTAAAAGAAGAGAGGAAAGAGGGGGGCAAGGAGGGGAGAAAACAGTGTTAATGGAAGCAGCAAGATGGGAATGGCAGAAAGAACCATAAGCCATCTTTAGTCCTGAAGCACTCTGCCTTTTGGCTAACCTCAGGCAACTGTGGTTCAGGTCAGAGACTTTTCAGTGACTCCAGTGGCCTTTGGATGAGACTTTTTACACTGAAGTTTAGTCCTAAATTCCTGTCCATAACTCATGTATTTGGAGGCATCCACTCAAGTGTATATCTGCTCCCCTGAAAGACCACTGGAAATGACACCCTCTGTCAAATGGTAGGCTTCAGGTCATGGAGCCTAAAGGATCTGCTGTTTCGTGCTGGAAATAGCATAGAATCATAGAATACCCTAAATTGGAAGGGACTCACAAGGATCATCAAGTCCAACTCCTGGCCCTGCACAGGACAGTCCTAAGAATCACATCATGTGCCTGAGAGCTTTTGTCCAAATGTTTCTTGAACTCTGGCAGGCTAGGGACCATGACCACTTCCTTGGGGAGCCTGTTCCAAGTCACATTTACACTGGAAGAGTTACTGCAATGTTTGTTGGAACTTCCACGTGAAGATTCAACTGGCTAAAACAGCTTCCAGCTGTTGGGATTGTTGGTGAGACCCAACATACGTCCATTATTGCCACAGGGACTTGTCCAGAAAAAATCTCCAGTTACTCACGGAGTGGAAGCAGAGAGGTAAGTCCCTGCAAAAGCTATTTGATGTATGTTGTGATTCTTTCTTGGAGGGAGTGGTTCCCCCATGTTCACCTCTTTTTGCCTGGCACTCCAGTACTTTATCTGCATTGAAACAGCAAGTTTTCAGACTGTGCTTTGTGGCTTAGTCCTGGATTTCCAATTACATCTCTTCTGGGATGTGTCTAAGTCAGTCTGAAAAGGACAAGAATTCCTGTTTTAGAGCATCTTTCTGGTCTCAAATAAAGGTGCTCCAAAGAGGCCTTGTAATACAAAACAGCTCCTGGAAGCATGAGGAGTATTAGGATGTGAGACGAAGTCTTAAGTTTTCCTCTAATGAAGTTTGAAACTTTTTTATGACAGTCTCTACTTCCTTTCCTTTCCCCTTTCTCCTTTTCCTTTCTCTTCTCTTTCCTCTGCTCTCCTCTCTCCTTCTCCTTTCCCTCTTCCCTCCCCTTTTCATTTCCCTTTTCCTTTCCCTTTTCCCTTCCAAAACTGGTTACAGTCACTACCCAGGTGGGGCAGATACAGGAAGGAATGTCTTGTTCAATGCTCATTTTCACAATTTTTCTTAGAAGGACAAGTATATGTATATGTATCTACCAATAAAGTGTCAACACTTCAGTAAATCACTGGGTACCATTAATATTGCATGAAGAATTGCCCTTCACCTGATCCAACTGCTCTTTCCCACTCAGTGTAAGAGAAAAAATATTTTTTGTGCCCTTCTCCTGTCAGAATTCTCTCTCCTGAAGAGAATTGCAGGAAGACAGTAGGCAGAGCATCCTTGATGATGCCTATTGTTCCCCATAGGCATCCAGTGAACCAGTTGATGCCATCCTGTCATCACCTCCATCTTCTCCATCAGCTCTCCTCCTCCTGATGCTTAAAGGACAAGTATGGCCAGGGTTTGGGAGAAATCAGTGAGTTGATCCAACAGCCCTGGGTGGAGAGGAGGTGAATGGAAAGGGTAGGAGAGCAGCAGAGCCAGGATCAGGAGGTTAGGGAGGAGCCAGAGAGCAGGACCTCAGCTGGGAACATTCAAGGTTGCAGTCTGGAGCAGAAACACTCAAGAGGTTCAGTGAGCAGCCAAACAGTCTGTCACAGGCACCTTCAAGTGTGGAGGTTAGAGGACAGTAAAAGTTCAAAAAAGGCCAAATCATTCCCTCCATCCCCCAAGGAGACTCTAGGGCATGTGTTTACAGCTTAAAAAGAGGATGGAGGAAATGGAAAAAGCTCTGAGTGATTTCAGTGAATCAAGCCCAAAGGCAGCTTTAGGGATGCATCAGATGCAGATACTTCAAAGAGGAGAGTTTAGGAGGTGCACGTTACACACAGCTTTGGCCCCAAGCACTTTGCAGTATGTTCCAGCAGCTTTATTGCCTCTATAGGCTCACAGGCAAGGCTGAGGATTGTTATAACCCAACCCAGGGTGGACTTTTATGCACACCTTGTTGGGAAGGGGCCAGTTCTCCTAGAACAGATCCAAAACAATGAGTCCCTTCGGCAAAAACTTGGCTCTTACCACTCTGTTATTTTTATTGGTTTCCTAAAATACTGAGCACTTCAGAGGAGAAACAGATGGGCAAAGATGCCCGTCAGTACAAGCTCTCATTTTAATGTTAAATATAATGCATTTTGTGGAGAATAAGGAGAATAGACAGCTTGGAGGTTGCAAAGGACAGTCTTTGCAGGAACATAGCAACATCTGTGTGCCATTGCTGCTATATCATTTTATCCATTTAACTACCTGGTTTGTGTTTTTTAAATTTACTTTAAGCCAAAACCTACAGGATTTTACATTGAAAGCTTAAAGGTCAGAAAGCTACTAACAGTCAAAGCTAATTTATGCCCTATAAATATGACCTTAAGATGAGAGCTCTGGAACAGGATACAGTTTAGCCTTTAGGCACTTAATTTTCCCCAGAAATCTCTCTAAAGCTGGGATGGTTATAAAGGTATTAGCAAGGTTCATGACCTTTCCTGAGAAATCTGCATCCAATTTGAAGCAAACCTGGACTGTTCAACAGGTTTGCAAGAAACTGGAGTACATCTCAACAGAAAGTTCATGATTCTTATTAACCTGACTTTTTGGAAACCTATCTCTAAAGGAAATTCAGTAATTTTTTGTGCTAAACATCAAAGAAAATTGCAACATCAAGAGTATAATTATAAATTACATGTTCCAGACTTCCTGCTTTTAACTTTGGGATCCAATGTTTCTAGTGAAGTTTAAATATTTCAGATTATAATTTATTAATCCACTACAGTAATGTGTGCTTAACAGCTCAAGAAAATTAAATTCTGGACAATATAGAGAGTTGACAACTATTTCCAGATGGTTCAAGGCAACAGATATGGTGCTACCTCTGTTGAGATAGAGGGCACACAAAGATGAAGTGAGATCTCACAGGGTCTCAGAAAAATCTGTGTTAAATGTGGGAGTTAACTCCTAGTCTGGTGTGTTAAATCCACTGGGTTGTTGTCAGCTTGAGTGTTTGCAGGCAGGCCAGTGTGTGGGTCTGTTGTCACTGTGTATAATGTGGGAAGTCTGACATTTTCAGAAAGGATTGGGTATAATTCTCACCTGCTGTAGATGCATCCAACATTTCTGGTTGTACAGCAGCCTCAGACTGAGCATCAGGTGTAATAAAGCCTCAAATTCCATTTAGTCTAAGAGCCCAGGGAGAAACACAGGGCATCTCCAGAGAAACCTGGGCTTGATCGTGGCCACATCAAACCTTGAGTCTCTTTACTTACTAAAGCAAGGGCAGCAAGGCATCAAACAGGTTCACTACTCTGGCAATATTGGCCACATTCAGGCATCTCATCTGTGACTGTTCCTGTTCCTTGCTGCATCACCAGCCCTTGCCAGTGGATGCTGCAATTCAAAGTGCTTGAAACCATCAAAGCACTCGCAGTGCTGAGATACTTCAAGGACTGATCAGCTGGGACTCTTCTCTTTAATTTGCTTTGTGCTGTGCTTTTAAACAGTTCTTTGCCTGGTCCTGGCTGTTGTCCCTGTGAGGTGGAAGTTCAGCTCTCACAGGCAAAGACAGCAGCCTTGTCCTCTTATTCACACAGTGCTGCCTTGTGTCACTTGGCAATGTTAGAGATTGGCAAGCAGGAAAGCACAGTGCTTGACTTCACACCAGCAAAGCAAGCAGCCTCTGATGGCTTTGTTCTGTTCCTGGCCCTTCCAGGAGTTGTGCACTGAGACCTCATCAGCCTGATGAATGCAGCAGAGCCTTTCCCCATCTCAATCTGGCAGGGTTCAGCCCAAGCCTCAGAATCCATAATAACACTAGGAAGGATGTCAGAGAATCACAGAACCGTGGAATGGTTTGGGTTGGAAGGGATCTCAAAGATCATCTAGTTCCAAGCCCCTGCCACGGTTTGGCAGTTCAGCTGGTCAGATTTAAAGATCAGTGAGATTTAAAGATTGCAGTCAGAGCAATTCCATTACAGTCAATACAAGCAGAGCCCAAATATGAGTTAGTGCAACATGATCGGCACAGAAAGATCTTTAGGTGTGAAGTGGTGATAAACAGGAAGTGCATGAAACATCTGTCTCTAATCTAGATGCCTAATATCTTTTAATCCTAAAGTAAATCTCCTTAAGGGATTTTAGAGGACTGAATAAGGACCACTTGAGGGTCAGGGATGCCTTTTAGCAGTTGTCCGGTCGACTCATGGTAAATTTAAGTCTGAAGCCACTTGGTGCTTCTGGTCCAGCTCTCATACAAGTGACCATTTGCATGGCATCACCTTCCATTTAGAGAAAAGGAGGATGTGAGCAAGGCAGCTCTGTGCCTATCCAAGTGAAAACTTAAGCATCTGAACAGCAACGGAGAGCTGAACTGCATTTTGTTCTTGAATTGATTTTTTTACATCTCAGTACTGCCACTCCTAAATTCCCTGTACTCTCACTGCACACAAAAATTAATGCTCTGCTCTTTCTTAGGCTCTGTGTGCCAAATCTCTGTGAAAGCACTGGCTGTAGAAATGAGCCAAGCAATGCCTTATAACACCCCTTAAAGTGCTGTTTAATGGTTACCTGTTAGAATGCTGGTTTTGTCCCTAGACTGAGGCTGTGCTGGGGCTGTGGTGTTTTGTTCATGCTCTAAAAGCTCTTTCTCTCTCAGATACTTTTCCTTTTGCATTGTTGAGTTGGTTTCTTGACATTTCAGCAGCAGCAGTGACATTGGAATGTATAATGTATCCCTTGTAAATGAGGCAAAATTGGGAGAGGTGAAGTCCTCTCAGGAGAAGTGAAGTCCTGAAATCTGTAGGTCTCTTCTTGATCAGCAGCTTCCAAGGGAGAGAGATGCATTTTGCTGTCATATATATACCCATTCCAAGGGCTTGCCCTGTGACTTTTCCTCACTGTATCTTTTAATCAATTATAGTATCTTTGCATATGATAATGCTGCCATGTCATCTCATAGGTTGGCTTCAGTTTGTCATTGCAGTTGACAGTCCAACTTTCTAGGAGGATAAGACAAAATGCAAGTCACCCTTATACCCAGAGCTTTGACAAATTGAGGCTCTGTGGGAGAGAGGCATGTGTGCAGGAGGACGAGGAGGAAATCTGTTGTCCTTGAAAGGAAAGAGAAAGACTGGAAGTTTTTCCACTATGGCTACAATTCTGATGGGGAGAGAGAGACCAATGTGCTGTGAGCTGGCATTTCTAGCAATCCCAGGATTTTTTACATCTGACAGACATTAAGGAATTTCAGTGTAACACGTCTTTGGGATAGGGAATATTTCAGGAAGGAATAAGAAAACACTACTGGAGTTGGAGCAATTGCAACTTCACACCAAACACCCTATTTTTATAGCACTCTTCATTTTCAAAAGAGCAATATGATGCTGCTGTGTCCTGAAAAGCAAAGAACATTCCCAAAGAAATGCAGCCTTTTACTCACTTTTGGCCTGAAAAACACATTTGTTTTTGAGGTTTGTGAAGATAAATCTGCAGGTACAAATGTTATTTTCCTTCAAGACACGTATGGGAGAAAAAAGACAGGTTGTTTTCAGGGAGCCTGTGGTAAGTGAATTTGCCACCTGGGCAAATACAATTTAATTGTGTGTTGGATGCCAGAGAAACACAGGGTTTGCACTTAAAATTAAAGATATTGTCTTGAGGGATTAGTGCATCCAAGCTGAGACTGGAGGCACTCTGACCCTCTCACCATGGCTTTCTGGCATTAACACACAAAGGGACAAATGGGACAAAGGGACAATTCCTCTTCTTATTCCACTGACCTGACCAAGACATAAACTGGTACTGATTTAATCCAGCACCCATTATGCCTGGAATCTGTGCACTGTAGAGGCATAAAAAGATGCCATATGTGTCCTTTCTGACTTTATAACCTCTTTGAAGTTCTATGCTTTGCACATTTATCTTTCAGTCAGTTTATTACAATCATATTTTATAGATGCAAAACTCAACACAAGATCAAAGTGCCTGAACAAAATGGCTTTTGTTGATTCTGGTCACAGAGAAACACCAAATATATTACCAGAAACAATTGGGGTGAGTACACCTTGAAGTGATTGTAATGAAGGAATCACTCTACAAATACATAATGATGGAGCTTGAATAGAACTGAAATTAGAGGTCCATCAAAACTGAAATTGCTGTTGTTAATATTAGTTTTGGAATAGGCCAGGCTGGATGGGGCCCTGAGCAACCTAATATAGTGGAAGACCCTCCCTGTGGCAGGGGGATTGGAATTAGATGATTTTTAAGGTTCCTTCCAACCCAAACCATTCCATGATTCTATGTTTATAAGTGCTGTCTTTTTGAAGCTGACTCCTCTCCTCCCTGTTTAGCATGTCACCTGGCTTAGGAACACAAATATGTTACAATAGCAAAGATGAGTAAAACAATGGTCACAGGTGCTTCAGACTTGTATCAAACCTGTGTCCAAAACAGAAGAGGTCAAGGCAAGCTCCACATCTCGGTGTGTCCTCTGATCCAAAAAGCTTCAGCCAGGAAAGGAAGGAAATGATGGGTGGCAGACAGCTCCTGAAACCTAGTTTCTGCCCATTATAAGATGATGAACATCACGGATTGCTTGTCCATAGGAACCTGGATTAGACAGCTAACAGCTGATCTCAGCACCTCGGCATCTTGCTGCGTGGCCTTTCCAGAGATGTTCATCCCTCTCCCTAATAAGGTTCTTAATAGGAAGACCTCCTGTTTCCTCCTAGAGGAGGTACCCTGAGCCCATACTGCAGGTGGACTGCCCTAGCCAATGCTGTGCTGTGCAACTTTGGCTTTGATTACACTTAGAGAAAATGACTTAATTTCACCTGTTTCAAGAGGAAGTGTTTGCTGCCCAGCTCCAAGTGTGGATACAAGGTAGAGTGACACCAAAGAGAATACCTGCTGCAATTTAAATCTCCAATTTAGTTGCACCGTGTTTACCAGCCCACAGTAAATGGGCTGATGTCAAGAGGTGATGATGACTGTGTCCACTCTGCTGAAGGTGGCTTGTTACCCATAATATGTGGGGTTTAAACCTGAGACAATATTAATTAAGTTAAATGTGTTGATTCAGTGGAATTTGGTATCCAGCAGAAATGTATCTATTTGATGAAGCACTTCAAAAAGAAATTAACAGCTTTGTCTCACACTGACATTTCCTGCTCAGTAATAGCCAAATCCAAACAATTACATTTAGTTTTGTCAGAGTAAAATACCTGGCACCACTCCATCCTGAAAAGAAATTTAAAAATGTTTTCCTTAGGGCGAAAATTTTAATTTTCAGCAACGTAATTCTTATTTTTTAATGATAACTTAAATGAAAATTAGAATGATGCAGCAAGCCCTACATGCAAAATCTCTGTTTACCTGGTGAATATGAACATATTTGAATGCCACAATGGCATTTGGCTTTATTAGTCACTCTGTGGAGAATATGATAAATGCTGAAGTCTAGCCAAGTTCTGTCAGTGCTGATAGGCTTATCTATGCTTAGTCTGATCGGGGTCTTAAATGTGCTAGAGAGATGCATAGAATTAGAGGCTCTGACCTAATTTGGTCTATTCCACCTGGACTGCACTTATATGCATTTGAGCTTAGGGAAA